>NW_025534995.1:25000-130166 GCF_020615455.1 Coregonus clupeaformis
AGATTTCTTGATGCAACAAAAACTCTGTAAGACCTTATTTGTAATAAAGTATAGTGGTTATTTTCCACAACAATATGCATGTGGTTCTCAGTATGACAAAACAACATTGTTGCCTCACAATTGAAGTGTTCATATTTCACATTGCTAATATTGTGGTGTATCATTATTATTATTATTATTAGGGGAAGTCTTTACTTACTCTCCCCGTCAGCTTTTCTCTGAGCTCTATGACAAAGATACGAATGTCTGGGACACCAGTGTGCTGAATCCAGGAACCTGTTCTGAATAGCACTGTGAATGTCACACAGAACAATATTACTTTAGAAAACAACAAGCTGATGATCTAATAAATATGTTCCAGTCATGCAAACACAAACATGGCCGTGTGCCAAGCAGTAGAGATATGTCTGGAAGTCTGCCACACATTCCCTCTCTTCTCTCTGCACCACCAGCCCAAGTCACAGGGCTGACTATTTAGTCCCAAGTCACAGGGCTGACTGTTTAGTCCCAAGTCACAGGGCTGACTGTTTAGTCCCAAGTCACAGGGCTGACTATTTAGTCCCAAGTCACAGGGCTGACTGTTTAGTCCCAAGTCACAGGGGCTGACTGTTTAGTCCCAAATCACAGGGCTGACTGTTTAGTCCCAAGTCACAGGGCTGACTGTTTAGTCCCAAGTCACAGGGCTGACTGTTTAGTCCCAAGTCACAGGGCTGACTGTTTAGTCCCAAGTCACAGGGCTGACTGTTTAGTCCAAGTCGCAGGGCTGACTGTTTAGTCCCAAGTCACAGGGCTGACTGTTTAGACCCAAGTCATAGGGCTGACTGTTTAGTCCCAAGTCGCAGGGCTGACTGTTTAGTCCCAAGTCACAGGGCTGACTGTTTAGTCCAAGTCGCAGGGCTGACTGTTTAGTCCCAAGTCACAGGGCTGACTGTTTAGTCCCAAGTCACAGGGCTGACTGTTTAGTCCAAGTCGCAGGGCTGACTGTTTAGTCCCAAGTCACAGGGCTGACTGTTTAGTCCCAAATCACAGGGCTGACTGTTTAGTCCCAAGTCACAGGGCTAACTGTTTAGTCCCAAGTCACAGGGCTGACTGTTTAGTCCCAAGTCACAGGGCTGACTGTTTAGTCCCAAGTCACAGGGCTGACTGTTTAGTCCAAGTCGCAGGGCTGACTGTTTAGTCCCAAGTTACAGGGCTGACTGTTTAGACCCAAGTCATAGGGCTGACTGTTTAGTCCCAAGTCGCAGGGCTGACTGTTTAGTCCAAGTCGCAGGGCTGACTGTTTAGTCCCAAGTCACAGGGCTGACTGTTTAGTCCAAGTCGCAGGGCTGACTGTTTAGTCCCAAGTCACAGGGCTGACTGTTTAGTCCCAAGTCACAGGGCTGACTGTTTAGTCCCAAGTCACAGGGCTGACTATTTTGTCCTCTAAATAAAAACAGAGAGAGAGAGATACACTACATGACCAAAAGTATGTGGGCACCTACTCGTTGAAAAGCTCATTCCAAAATCATGGCCACTAATATGGAGTTGGTTTCCCCTTTGCTGCTATAATAGCCTCCAATCTTCTGGGAAGGCTTTCCACTAGATGTGGGAACATTGCTGAGGGGACTTGCTTCCATTCAGCCACAAGAGTATTAGTGAGGTCGGGCACTGATGTTGGGCGATTAGGCCTGGCTCGCAGTCGGCGTTCCAATTCATCCCAAAGGTGTTCGATGGGGTTGAGGTCAGGGCTCTGTGCAAAGCTGTCATCAAGGCAAAGGGTGGCTATTTGAAGAATCACTTTTTTGGTTACTACATGATTCCATGTGGGTTATTTCTTAGTTTTGATGTCTTCACTATTATTCTACAATGTAGAAAATAGTAAAAATAAAGAAAACCCATTGAATGAGTAGGTGTGTCCAAACTTTTGACTGGTACTGTATATAATAATTATAAACACACAACAACTCCACTTCCCACACACTCACTGGACTCTACCCTCACACTCACTGGACTCTACCCTCACACTCACTGGACTCTACCCACACACTCACTGGACTCTACCCACACACTCCCTGGACTCTACCCACACACTCCCTGGACTCTACCCACACACTCACTGGACTCTACCCACACACTCACTGGACTCTACCCACACACTCACTGGACTCTACCCACACACTCACTGGACTCTACCCACACACTCACTGGACTCTACCCACACACTCACTGGACTCTACCCTCACACTCACTGGACTCTACCCACTCACTGGACTCTACCCACACACTCACTGGACTCTACCCACACACTCACTGGACTCTACCCACACACTCACTGGACTCTACCCACACACTCACTGGACTCTACCCACACACTCACTGGAATCTACCCACACACTCACTGGACTCTACCCACACACTCACTGGACTCTACCCACACACTCACTGGACTCTACCCACACACTCACTGGACTCTACCCACACACTCACTGGACTCTACCCACACACTCACTGGACTCTACCCACACGCTCACACACACAAAACACACACACACACTTATATTGAGTGGATGTGTAGGGGTACCAGGTAATAACATGGCTATATACAGGAAGTACCAGTACTGAGTCAATGTGCAGGGGTACCAGGTAATAACATGGCTATATACAGGAAGTACAAGTACTGAGTCAATGTGCAGGAGTACCAGGTAATAACATGGCTATATACAGGGAGTACCAGGTAATAACATGGCTATATACAGGGAGTAACAGTACTGAGTGGATGTGCAGGGGTACCAGGTAATAACATGGCTATATACAGGGAGTACCAGGTAATAACATGGCTATATACAGGGAGTACCAGGTAATAACATGGCTATATACAGGGAGTACCAGGTAATAACATGGCTATATACAGGGAGTACCAGTACTGAGTCCATGTGCAGGGGTACCAGGTAATAACATGGCTATATACAGGAAGTACCAGTACTGAGTCAATGTGCAGGGGTACCAGGTAATAACATGGCTATATACAGGGAGTACCAGTACTGAGTCAATATGCAGGGGTACCAGGTAATAACATGGCTATATACAGGAAGTACCAGTACTGAGTCAATGTGCAGGGGTACCAGGTAATAACATGGCTATATACAGGGAGTACCAGTACTGAGTGGATGTGCAGGGTACCAGGTAATAACATGGCTATATACAGGGAGTACCAGTACTGAGTCAATGTGCAGGGGTACCAGGTAATAACATGGCTATATACAGGGAGTACCAGTACTGAGTGGATGTGCAGGGTACCAGGTAATAACATGGCTATATACAGGAAGTACCAGTACTGAGTGGATGTGCAGGGGTACCAGGTAATAACATGGCTATATACAGGGAGTACCAGTACTGAGTCAATGTGCAGCGGTACCAGGTAATAACATGGCTATATACAGGGAGTACCAGTACTGAGTGGATGTGCAGGGTACCAGGTAATAACATGGCTATATACAGGAAGTACCAGTACTGAGTGGATGTGCAGGGGTACCAGGTAATAACATGGCTATATACAGGGAGTACCAGTACTGAGTCAATGTGCAGCGGTACCAGGTAATAACATGGCTATATACAGGGAGTACCAGTACTGAGTGGATGTGCAGGGTACCAGGTAATAACATGGCTATATACAGGAAGTACCAGTACTGAGTGGATGTGCAGGGGTACCAGGTAATAACATGGCTATATACAGGGAGTACCAGTACTGAGTCAATGTGCAGCGGTACCAGGTAATAACATGGCTATATACAGGGAGTACCAGTACTGAGTGGATGTGCAGGGTACCAGGTAATAACATGGCTATATACAGGAAGTACCAGTACTGAGTGGATGTGCAGGGGTACCAGGTAATAACATGGCTATATACAGGGAGTACCAGTACTGAGTCAATGTGCAGCGGTACCAGGTAATAACATGGCTATATACAGGGAGTACCAGTACTGAGTGGATGTGCAGGGTACCAGGTAATAACATGGCTATATACAGGGAGTACCAGTACTGAGTGGATGTGCAGGGTACCAGGTAATAACATGGCTATATACATGGAGTACCAGTACTGAGTCAGTGTGCAGGGGTACCAGGTAATAACATGGCTATATACAGGAAGTACCAGTACTGAGTCAATGTGCAGGGGTACCAGGTAATAACATGGCTATATACAGGAAGTACCAGTACTGAGTGGATGTGCAGGGGTACCAGGTAATAACATGGCTATATACAGGAAGTACCAGTACTGAGTCAATGTGCAGGGGTACCAGGTAATAACATGGCTATATACAGGGAGTACCAGTACTGAGTCAATATGCAGGGGTACCAGGTAATAACATGGCTATATACAGGAAGTACCAGTACTGAGTCAATGTGCAGGGGTACCAGGTAATAACATGGCTATATACAGGGAGTACCAGTACTGAGTGGATGTGCAGGGTACCAGGTAATAACATGGCTATATACAGGGAGTACCAGTACTGAGTCAATGTGCAGGGGTACCAGGTAATAACATGGCTATATACAGGGAGTACCAGTACTGAGTGGATGTGCAGGGTACCAGGTAATAACATGGCTATATACAGGAAGTACCAGTACTGAGTGGATGTGCAGGGGTACCAGGTAATAACATGGCTATATACAGGGAGTACCAGTACTGAGTCAATGTGCAGCGGTACCAGGTAATAACATGGCTATATACAGGGAGTACCAGTACTGAGTGGATGTGCAGGGTACCAGGTAATAACATGGCTATATACAGGAAGTACCAGTACTGAGTGGATGTGCAGGGGTACCAGGTAATAACATGGCTATATACAGGGAGTACCAGTACTGAGTCAATGTGCAGCGGTACCAGGTAATAACATGGCTATATACAGGGAGTACCAGTACTGAGTGGATGTGCAGGGTACCAGGTAATAACATGGCTATATACAGGAAGTACCAGTACTGAGTGGATGTGCAGGGGTACCAGGTAATAACATGGCTATATACAGGGAGTACCAGTACTGAGTCAATGTGCAGCGGTACCAGGTAATAACATGGCTATATACAGGGAGTACCAGTACTGAGTGGATGTGCAGGGTACCAGGTAATAACATGGCTATATACAGGAAGTACCAGTACTGAGTGGATGTGCAGGGGTACCAGGTAATAACATGGCTATATACAGGGAGTACCAGTACTGAGTCAATGTGCAGCGGTACCAGGTAATAACATGGCTATATACAGGGAGTACCAGTACTGAGTGGATGTGCAGGGTACCAGGTAATAACATGGCTATATACAGGGAGTACCAGTACTGAGTGGATGTGCAGGGTACCAGGTAATAACATGGCTATATACATGGAGTACCAGTACTGAGTCAGTGTGCAGGGGTACCAGGTAATAACATGGCTATATACAGGAAGTACCAGTACTGAGTCCATGTGCAGGGGTACCAGGTAATAACATGGCTATATACAGGAAGTACCAGTACTGAGTGGATGTGCAGGGGTACCAGGTAATAACATGGCTATATACAGGGAGTACCAGTACTGAGTCCATGTGCAGGGGTACCAGGTAATAACATGGCTATATACAGGGAGTACCAGTACTGAGTCAATGTGCAGGGGTACCAGGTAATAACATGGCTATATACAGGGAGTACCAGTACTGAGTGGATGTGCAGGGTACCAGGTAATAACATGGCTATATACAGGAAGTACCAGTACTGAGTGGATGTGCAGGGGTACCAGGTAATAACATGGCTATATACAGGGAGTACCAGTACTGAGTCAATGTGCAGCGGTACCAGGTAATAACATGGCTATATACAGGGAGTACCAGTACTGAGTGGATGTGCAGGGTACCAGGTAATAACATGGCTATATACAGGAAGTACCAGTACTGAGTGGATGTGCAGGGGTACCAGGTAATAACATGGCTATATACAGGGAGTACCAGTACTGAGTCAATGTGCAGCGGTACCAGGTAATAACATGGCTATATACAGGGAGTACCAGTACTGAGTGGATGTGCAGGGTACCAGGTAATAACATGGCTATATACAGGAAGTACCAGTACTGAGTGGATGTGCAGGGGTACCAGGTAATAACATGGCTATATACAGGGAGTACCAGTACTGAGTCAATGTGCAGCGGTACCAGGTAATAACATGGCTATATACAGGGAGTACCAGTACTGAGTGGATGTGCAGGGTACCAGGTAATAACATGGCTATATACAGGGAGTACCAGTACTGAGTGGATGTGCAGGGTACCAGGTAATAACATGGCTATATACATGGAGTACCAGTACTGAGTCAGTGTGCAGGGGTACCAGGTAATAACATGGCTATATACAGGAAGTACCAGTACTGAGTCCATGTGCAGGGGTACCAGGTAATAACATGGCTATATACAGGAAGTACCAGTACTGAGTGGATGTGCAGGGGTACCAGGTAATAACATGGCTATATACAGGGAGTACCAGTACTGAGTCCATGTGCAGGGGTACCAGGTAATAACATGGCTATATACAGGGAGTACCAGTACTGAGTCAATGTGCAGGGGTACCAGGTAATAACATGGCTATATACAGGGAGTACCAGTACTGAGTCAATGTGCAGGGGTACCAGGTAATAACATGGCTATATACAGGAAGTACCAGTACTGAGTGGATGTGCAGGGGTACCAGGTAATAACATGGCTATATACAGGGAGTACCAGTACTGAGTGGATGTGCAGGGGTACCAGGTAATAACATGGCTATATACAGGGAGTACCAGTACTGAGTCCATGTGCAGGGGTACCAGGTAATAACATGGCTATATACAGGAAGTACCAGTACTGAGTCAATGTGCAGGGGTACAAGGTCATTTCTGTAGATAAGTACATAAGGTAGTAGGATAAGCGAGATAATATTTTATCTTGAGGTTGTTGATTGTCAGATAAAGTCAAAACCTTCAGGATAAAGCTCGCTTGAATCACAAAGAATGGAATATGTAAAATATCTGGCCTACATTTAAAACAAATATCTTACATTGAGTGCCTCTGAAAACAAAAAACGAAACCTAATTCCATTTTATTTTATGGATAGTCATGTGGGTTATTCTGTACAAATGCAAATGTAATTCAGTGGGCCAATTGTCTGAGGGCAGTATAAATGGTGTGGCAGCGAGGGACATTGTGGGTGTCATATTGCTATTGCAGGTGGCCAGGTTGACACACAATCACATTGGGCTTTAGATTCCCCATATGTCGCTCATTTTCCTACAGCGCTTAAAACATTCAGGAACTAATGGCTGAAACACACACAGTTTAACATTATCATGTTTTCATGACTAATCATTGATTATAACTGATCAATAAAACTTACACTAGAACTAGCCATAGGTTATCCTAAATTATAGTGTTGTTGTTTTGAATAAAGCGTTGTCCTTGGGCTGGTAATCCTATCCACCTTGCTGTCTCTGTAACACCTGCCATGTACTCAATACATTTGAAAAGCAAATAATTAACATTGCTTGCGGGAGGAGGGGGGAGGGGAGGAGGAGGAGGAGGGGTGGGAAGAGGGTAGGTTTAACAGATGACAAGTTAGGAAGAGGGCAGGGTCTGAACATGGGTCTAGTTAACTGAACTAACAGCAGGTTAACTCTGTGTTTACTCTTTTCCACCTTGTTACGTTGAGTAAACATCCAGCTCTATTCAGGCTGACGTTTATATTCCTATAATATCCCCCATCGTTCATCTGTCTGCAGTGAGACCTTGACATTCTCCGGAGCAGCAGAGATACATAGAACCTGTTGCTTATTATGAGAAGGAAATGGGATCCTCCGGTCCTCCGGGGTTCAACATGGAGAGAGTTGTTTTCTTTGTAATGTGTCTGACTGATTGCAGCAGCAGAACAACATGAAATACATTCATCCTTTACTGCGCTACATTACGGACATGGCCAGCAGCTGAGCGTGTTTCCACCCTATTGCCTTCTTCCATACTAGCGCAGATTATAATGCATGCAGCGGCTTCTCGTCAAGTCGATGCGGCACATAAAGGGTTACGTTTTCATGAACAAGCCATGTATTTTTCTTTCTCACCAATTGCCCTGATAGCAGATGCCCCTATAAGCGATACGGAATGAAGCTACAGCACTTTGCCATAATAACCTTCACAAATTTCAGCCGACCCTTTAAGGCATCCCAGCTTGGTGCTTTATCTGCTTGATATTGTAAATCAATTCCCACCGCCCGGAGAGGGTTTGAGCGCGTATGGAGAAAATGTCCGCTTACAATCCTTGTAGTCTACTGTGGGAACGCAGCTGATTCATGTCTATAAAAAAGGCATTGCTCAACATTTGGAGCTGTCTAATAAACCTGACGGATCACATTCACAGATCTGCTTCCGCGATCCTTCAGGCTCTAGGTTGTTAATTTAGCTTTACAAAACGCCCATGACAATCAAGAATTCCAATGTATCATATTGCCAACCATCCATGAGGCAATCTACACGACACTGCCAAAATACGGCTTTTGATTCATGGTCTCATGCTTAGGATATCCGCACTGTTCTACTAAACGGGGATGTGAAACATGAAAAGCAGTGATCTAACAACTGTATAATATCACAATCGGTGCTTTCACACAGATGGCATTTATATAGACCTATTATAGACCTATTTCATCACACTAACATAACCGACAACAAAATGACTAGTCAGCGCCACAGCCACCAGCGCTACAGCCAGGGGCTTGTAGAGAGAGGACAGCAGGTAATGTCAGGCTCCATTAGCCTATGTGACATGAATAACCGCATCGGATGTCTCACATTAGAGGAAATACAACGTGTTATCCGTCTTTGTGTCAAACAGAAAGCTCCATATAGGCCATACCACCGACACAGACATTATTTTAAATGTTATTCACAGAAGAATGCAGTCTATAATTTATCACACAAAGTATAAGGCAGAAAGAAAATGTGTAATTACCTCTCCGTGACTGACAGTCCGTCCCTGAGGGGTGTCTTCCGGGAGAAAATAAAGTTTGGAGCTGGATAAAAGTTGTTTGCTGGTTCTTTCTTCCCATAACAGCTGTAGCTCCGCTATGCAGAGCGGTTCCCCGGGATTACACCTCACTAGGAAGAAGTCTCCCAGAGACAGGATCCGAGGATTGGTTTCAAGGTGAAACCTAAAAGCCTTGTAGAAAATGTAAGGTCCGTGCAAACCGCAAGGTGAGCCTACCCACTGCGGAAACAGCGATAAAGTCATTAATTTCACACATCACCCATTTCCAGGCACATAAAACAAGCGCAAAGCAAAAGTAACATGCACTTGATTGAATAGAGACATTAAACCTTATAACGATAGCAATTTGATTTAAAGGTTACCTTTAAAAAAAAAAAAAGACTGATAGAACAACACAATGATTTATAAAATAGCCTGTAAAGTTTTGTTAAAAAGTTTCCTGTATTCATGCATTATTATCATATATAACACAATATCCGTAACTTTGGCTTCCATCACCAAGAAATAAAATGCGATAAAACATAAGCAGGGTAGATAATCACGCATACCGTGAGTGAGTTGGGCTCCATCTCGACGTTCTGAATTGATTAAACTCAACATTCTCTCCGAACTTCTTGGCTTGAATGGATCGCTAACGGTCCTGGAAGGGAGCAATATTTGCGCACGCAGTATTACGACCTGCGTCAATATGAAATCAAAATATTAACAATCTAGTACCACAAAAATGTATGAACTTGTCGTCTAATATTTCTTCACTCCACTTTATTTCAAATTTACATTTTTATTGTAGAATTAAAAAACGAAATAGTCATATTAAATTCCAAAATGCACGGACGCATGTCCACATAGAGAGGCTAGTGTGTAATCCATATCCATTAAAACATCTGGGTGATCTAATTCTTTGATCTGCTCATGGCGACAGGACAATATCCACATACCAGTGATGCTGCGATACAAACTCTATTTATTCAAATCTATTTCAGTCTATAATATTCCAATATGTTTAATAACACGGTTATGTCTCTGTCAGGACCTGAGGCAAGGACGTTTGTATATGTAATAAAAAATAACATTTCCTGCAGAGATTCTCTCTCTCTCTCTCTCTCTCTCTCTCTCTCTCTCTCTCTCTCTCTCTCTCTCTCTCTCTCTCTCTCTCTCTCTCTCTCTCTCTCTCTCTCTCTCTCTCTCTCTCTCTCTCTCTCTCTCTCTCTCTCTCTCTCTCTCTCTCTCTCTCTCTCTCTCTCTCTCTCTCTCTCTCTCTCTCTCTCTCTCTCTCTCTCTCTCTCTCTCTCTCTCTCTCTCTCTCTCTCTCTCTCTCTCTCTCTCTCTCCCTCTCTCTCTCCCTCTCTCTCTCTCTCTCTCTCTTACATCAACTCAACTGTATGTACTTTCGCCGAACCTCTGCTCACTTTCGCCACTTGTGATATCTCGCTTGCGGGCGGAGACAGATGCGGGCAGTTCCAGAGTCGTTACATTGTGTCTGTTCCCGTTAATTAGTTGTTACATTGTGTCTGTTCCCGTTAATTAGTTGTTACATTGTTTCTACCCGGTAATATATTGCTTCTTTCGATCGGATACTCAGAAACCAAACAGCATGATGTTGTAAAAGATTGAAGGCAACAATAAGGCAGCGTTGACTGTAGGCTATATCCGGCCGAACATGATCGTGACCGCTGTTGACTAGTCATGCGTTTATAATTTAGCCGAGGCTATACAGCCTAGCTTACTGCTGCCGGGTGCTTTCGTGTTTTTCAGTAGGTCGGCTATATTGTAGAGAGGTTGAGAGAGTGATTATCATCTGTGAACATAATCATTCTGGATAGGGACGGAACAAGCTTTTCACCGCTGCTGGCAGCAAGATGACTAAATCATATCCCAGATGATGTCATCTAGGCTTAATGCAACTCATTCGGTGTAGCCTATTGACAGTTACATTAGTCTATACCGGTGCTTAAATGTAGCGAGAACTAACGCAGCGCAGGAGAACAAGGGAAGTGTGTCTGTGATGAAAGAAAAAACAAGCTGTAAACCTAACGGCGAGGAGAAGTGGAGCCGCGGATTAGGCAACGCTGCTAAATAAACTAACAAGAAGTGAAAATTATTTGCAGCTGTCGATGAAGTCATGCGTTATTCATGTGGAATTGGGTCTCCTCCTAATATGAACATTCTAACGTGATTACAAGCTGTAGCCTAATGTCAGCTATTTTTATACGCTACCTTATGCAATGTTTAACAGTCACAAGGGTAATCGGACATAATGGACACGATACATTACAGAATAATAGAATTATAGATTTCCCAAAGGATGTTGCTGTATTTGTTCCACCGACTATTTTATCAATGACACTTCATAATATCCATAAACATAGATCTGTATGTCATTAATTATATAGATGATGGGGTTTTTGGTTGTAGGTGGAGCTAAAAACGAAACATGCATGACAGGAATTACTGAAATTGCTTAGGCCTGCTGGTGAATTAAATTGCCTTGACGTTGCAGCCTGTTAAGAGCATTAGGCTACAGACAAAAATAGCTGAATATATTTTGGCTCCTGGCATCTCATCTAATAGGCTAAACATATCTAGATAAAAGAGTAGCTGAATATGTGTTAGCTCCAGGCATTTCATCTTTTAGGTTGTAAAAAAAAAAGAAGGGAAAATAATAGCCTACTTTACATACTGTTGTTAATTACAATATGCAACGTTTGAATATTCATAAAGTTATGTGAATATTTCTTATACCTTTACATTGTAAGATACAAACACAAAATGTTCACAGCTTTTTGAAGGTGGAAGCAATCAGTTCGTTGTTGTAAATGAGTTGCAGATTGTAGAGCGAACAGCTAAGAGTTACTGTGACATGCGGTGATTAAACGGTGACATGCGGTGATTAAACGGTGACATGCGGTGATGAAACGGTGACATGCGGTGATTAAACGGTGACATGCGGTGATTAAACGGTGTGAGACAGAGAGGGGTAATAGAAGTCCATAAGAAAATAATAGTAATACAACAAAATGTGAATTAGTCAAGGGGTATGAATACTTTCTGAAGGCACTGTATGTCTGTTATAAAAACATGTTGTGCGTGCGTACCCACAACAGGAGGTACTGTATGTCTGTTAAAAAAATATGTTGTGTGTGCGTACCCACAACAGGAGGCACTGTATGTCTGTGTGCGTACCCACAACAGGAGGCACTGTATGTCTGTGTGCGTACCCACAACAGGAGGCACTGTATGTTCTAATTCTAATTAATTGTTTAACCATTTATTAAAGAACGAATAATGCAAGTCTAGGCGATATATGCTCTGCTCCTTCAGAGTAGCTCACTAATGGTGATTGGCAACAAAATCAATGAGATCCGAACGAGTGCAAGGTACTGTTCTGAGTACAGAGACCGATGCTCTCATGTGCTACACCGAAACATGGCTTGCATCCTATGATATCGGACTCTCAACTGGAAATCCAGGGGTTTACATTTGTCAGGTTGGATAGGACGGAACATTCAGGCAAGAGTAAAGGGGGCGGGGTTTGTGTGTACATAAATGACCGGTGGCAATTTACTATCAAGGATCAAATATGTCCCAGTGATGGGGCCTTACTCTTAGACTATTCAATCTCTCAAGGGAGTTTGGCTGTGTGATACTGTGTGTTGCCTACGTCCCTCCTAGTGGCAACACAACAAAAGCAGCTAGCACCATCTCAGACTGTGTTCACGCTTGCCAGCAAAAACAGATCCACCAGTCATAATACTGGTAGACCCTCAACCAGTGTAGCCTTGAGTGGGCAATGCCAGGCTTCTCCCAAATCGTCAAAAGGCAACACCAGGATGGGGAATATCGTGGACAAGTGCTATGTCAACATCAAAGAGTCCTACACCACCTATATCAAACCAATGATCTCCAACTCTGACCACAACGCTGTTCAGATCATCCCTGTCTACAAGACAACGCTAAAGAGAACCAGACCCGGTGAGAACCAGACCCGGTGAGAGACAGTCAGAGTAGTCAGATGACAGCACAGAGACTCTTAAAGGCTGTTTCCTCAACTTCCTGTACTGACTGGGAGGTGTTCCAGCATGACATCACAGATAACAGAACCACTGTAAACACAGACTACAGTCGTGGTCAAAAGTTTTGACCACGAGTATTGGTCTTCACAAAGTTCGCTGCTTCAGTGTTATGATATATTTTTGTCAGATGTTACTGTGGTATACTGAAGTATAATTACAAGCATTCCGTAAGTGTCAAAGGCTTTTATTGACAATTACATAAAGTTTATGCAAAGAGTTAATGTTGACCCTTCTATTTCAAGACCTCTGCAATCCACCCTGGCATGCTGTCAATTAACTTCTGGGCCACATCCTGACTGATGGCAGCCCATTCTTGCATAATCAATGCTTGGAGTTTGTCAGAATTTGTGGGTTTTTGTTTGTCCACCCGCTTCTTGAGGATCGACCACAAGTTCTCAATGGGATTAAGGTCTGGGGAGTTTCCTGGCCATGGACCCAAACTGTCGATGTTTTGTTCCCCAAGCCACTTAGTTATCACTTTTGCCTTATGGCAAGGTGCTCCATCATGCTGGAAAAGGCATTGGCCGTCACCAAACTGTTCTTGGATGGTTGGGAGAAGTTGCTCTCGGAGGATGTGTTGGTACCATTCTTTATTCATGGCTGTGTTCTTAGGCAAAATTGTGAGTGAGCCCACTCCCTTGGCTGAGAAGCAACCCCACACATGGATGCTTTACTATTGGCATGACACAGGACTGATGGTAGCGCTCACCTTGTCTTCACCGGACAAGGTGTTTTCCGGATGCCCCAAACAATCGGAGAGGGGATTCATCAGAGAAAATGACTTTACCACAGTCCTCAGCAGTCCAATTCCTGTACCTTTTGCAGAATATCAGTCTGTCCCTGATGTTTTTCCTGGAGAGAAGTGGCTTCTTTGCTGCCCTTCTTGACACCAGGCCATCCTCCAAAAGTCTTCGCATCACTGTGCGTGCAGATGCAGTCACACATGCCTGCTGCCATTCCTGAGCAAGCTCTGCACTGGTGGTTCCCCGATCCCGCAGCTGAATCAACTTTAGGAGACGGTCCTGGCGCTTGCTGGACTTTCTTGGGCACCCTGACGCCTTCTTCACAACAATTGAACCTCTCTCCTTGAAGTTCTTGATGATCCGATAAATGGTTGATTTAGGTGCAATCTTACTAGCAGCAACATCCTTGCCTGTGAAGCCCTTTTTGTGCAAAGCAATGATGACGGCATGTGTTTCTTGCAGGTAACCATGGTTAACAGAGGAAGAACAATGATTTCAAGCACCACCCTCCTTTTAAAGCTTCCAGTCTGTTATTCTAACTCAATCAGCATGACAGAGTGATCTCCAGCCTTGTCCTCGTCAACACTCTCACCTGTGTTAACGAGAGAATCACTGACATGATGTCAGCTGGTCCTTTTGTGGCAGGGCTGAAATGCAGTGGAAATATTTTTTGGGGATTAAGTTCATTTTCATGGCAAAGAGCGACTTTGCAATTAATTGCAATTCATCTGATCACTCTTCATGACATTCTGGAGTATATGCAAATTGCCATCATCAAAACTGAGGCAGCAGACTTTGTGAAAATTAGTATTTGTGTCATTCTCAAAACCTTTGACCACGACTGTATATTAAACTTCTATGTGGAGACAGTAACACACTTAAACAGTTAAGGTCTACCCCAACAGTAAGCTTCATGTTAAAGGACATCACAAAGGCTCTCAAATAAAATAAAGTGTCCTTCCATAACAAGGACAGGGGAGAGGTTAAGAGGATTCAGAAACAGATCAACTCCGTGCTGTGGGAGGGGAAGTGGGCCCACAGAGAACAACTAGAGAGAGCCTTCGCAGCAGCCAACCCTAGACTAGCCTGGCAAACCATGAAGAGCATGGCCGGCATGTCAGCACCCCACTAACCCCTCCACGTGGAGGACGAGCCCACACTTGAGAAGGAACTGAACCTGTTCTGCAAAATATTTGACACCCATAATCACACAAATGACTGCTTTGCAGTCCTACAGATGGTCCCTACCTCTGATGCAGAGGAAATCATCATTACCACAGAGCAGGTGACAAAGGTTTTTAGACCGCTGAACCCCAGGAAGGCCTTGGGGCCAGATAATGTGAGCCCAGACCGCTGAACCCCAGGAAGGCCTTGGGGCCAGATAATGTGAGCCCAGACCGCTGAACCCCAGGAAGGCCTTGGGGCCAGATAATGTGAGCCCAGACCGCTGAACCCCAGGAAGGCCTTGGGGCCAGATAATGTGAGCCCATTCTGAACCCCAGGAAGGCCTTGGGGCCAGATAATGTGAGCCCAGACCGCTGAACCCCAGGAAGGCCTTGGGGCCAGATAATGTGAGCCCATTCTGAACCCCAGGAAGGCCTTGGGGCCAGATAATGTGAGCCCAGACCGCTGAACCCCAGGAAGGCCTTGGGGCCAGATAATGTGAGCCCAGACCGCTGAACCCCAGGAAGGCCTTGGGGCCAGATAATGTGAGCCCAGACCGCTGAACCCCAGGAAGGCCTTGGGGCCAGATAATGTGAGCCCAGACCGCTGAACCCCAGGAAGGCCTTGGGGCCAGATAATGTGAGCCCAGACCGCTGAACCCCAGGAAGGCCTTGGGGCCAGATAATGTGAGCCCATTCTGAACCCCAGGAAGAACTTGGGGCCAGATAATGTGAGCCCAGACCGCTGAACCCCAGGAAGGCCTTGGGGCCAGATAATGTGAGCCCAGACCGCTGAACCCCAGGAAGGCCTTGGGGCCAGATAATGTGAGCCCAGACCGCTGAACCCCAGGAAGGCCTTGGGGCCAGATAATGTGAGCCCAGACCGCTGAACCCCAGGAAGGCCTTGGGGCCAGATAATGTGAGCCCATTCTGAACCCCCAGGAAGGCCTTGGGGCCAGATAATGTGAGCCCATTCTGAACCCCAGGAAGGCCTTGGGGCCAGATAATGTGAGCCCAGACCGCTGAACCCCAGGAAGGCCTTGGGGCCAGATAATGTGAGCCCATTCTGAACCCCAGGAAGGCCTTGGGGCCAGATAATGTGAGCCCATTCTGAACCCCAGGAAGGCCTTGGGGCCAGATAATGTGAGCCCAGACCGCTGAACCCCAGGAAGGCCTTGGGGCCAGATAATGTGAGCCCAGACCGCTGAACCCCAGGAAAGCCTTGGGGCCAGATAATGTGAGCCCATTCTGAACCCCAGGAAGGCCTTGGGGCCAGATAATGTGAGCCCATTCTGAACCCCAGGAAGGCCTTGGGGCCAGATAATGTGAGCCCATTCTGAACCCCAGGAAGGCCTTGGGGCCAGATAATGTGAGCCCATTCTGAACCCCAGGAAGGCCTTGGGGCCAGATAATGTGAGCCCAGACCGCTGAACCCCAGGAAGGCCTTGGGGCCAGATAATGTGAGCCCATTCTGAACCCCAGGAAGGCCTTGGGGCCAGATAATGTGAGCCCAGACCGCTGAACCCCAGGAAGGCCTTGGGGCCAGATAATGTGAGCCCAGACCGCTGAACCCCAGGAAGGCCTTGGGGCCAGATAATGTGAGCCCAGACCGCTGAACCCCAGGAAGGCCTTGGGGCCAGATAATGTGAGCCCAGACCGCTGAACCCCAGGAAGGCCTTGGGGCCAGATAATGTGAGCCCAGACCGCTGAACCCCAGGAAGGCCTTGGGGCCAGATAATGTGAGCCCAGACCGCTGAACCCCAGGAAGGCCTTGGGGCCAGATAATGTGAGCCCATTCTGAACCCCAGGAAGGCCTTGGGGCCAGATAATGTGAGCCCATTCTGAACCCCAGGAAGGCCTTGGGGCCAGATAATGTGAGCCCAGACCGCTGAACCCCAGGAAGGCCTTGGGGCCAGATAATGTGAGCCCAGACCGCTGAACCCCAGGAAGGCCTTGGGGCCAGATAATGTGAGCCCATTCTGAACCCCAGGAAGGCCTTGGGGCCAGATAATGTGAGCCCATTCTGAACCCCAGGAAGGCCTTGGGGCCAGATAATGTGAGCCCAGACCGCTGAACCCCAGGAAGGCCTTGGGGCCAGATAATGTGAGCCCAGACCGCTGAACCCCAGGAAGGCCTTGGGGCCAGATAATGTGAGCCCATTCTGAACCCCAGGAAGGCCTTGGGGCCAGATAATGTGAGCCCATTCTGAACCCCAGGAAGGCCTTGGGGCCAGATAATGTGAGCCCATTCTGAACCCCAGGAAGGCCTTGGGGCCAGATAATGTGAGCCCAGACCGCTGAACCCCAGGAAGGCCTTGGGGCCAGATAATGTGAGCCCAGACCGCTCAACCCCCAGGAAGGCCTTGGGGCCAGATAATGTGAGCCCATTCTGAACCCCAGGAAGGCCTTGGGGCCAGATAATGTGAGCCCAGACCGCTGAACCCCAGGAAGGCCTTGGGGCCAGATAATGTGAGCCCATTCTGAACCCCAGGAAGGCCTTGGGGCCAGATAATGTGAGCCCAGACCGCTGAACCCCAGGAAGGCCTTGGGGCCAGATAATGTGAGCCCATTCTGAACCCCAGGAAGGCCTTGGGGCCAGATAATGTGAGCCCATTCTGAACCCCAGGAAGGCCTTGGGGCCAGATAATGTGAGCCCATTCTGAACCCCAGGAAGGCCTTGGGGCCAGATAATGTGAGCCCAGACCGCTGAACCCCAGGAAGGCCTTGGGGCCAGATAATGTGAGCCCATTCTGAACCCCAGGAAGGCCTTGGGGCCAGATAATGTGAGCCCAGACCGCTGAACCCCAGGGAAGGCCTTGGGGCCAGATAATGTGAGCCCAGACCGCTGAACCCCAGGAAGGCCTTGGGGCCAGATAATGTGAGCCCACTCTGAACCCCAGGAAGGCCTTGGGGCCAGATAATGTGAGCCCATTCTGAACCCCAGGAAGGCCTTGGGGCCAGATAATGTGAGCCCATTCTGAACCCCAGGAAGGCCTTGGGGCCAGATAATGTGAGCCCATTCTGAACCCCAGGAAGGCCTTGGGGCCAGATAATGTGAGCCCATTCTGAACCCCAGGAAGGCCTTGGGGCCAGATAATGTGAGCCCATTCTGAACCCCAGGAAGGCCTTGGGGCCAGATAATGTGAGCCCATTCTGAACCCCCAGGAAGGCCTTGGGGCCAGATAATGTGAGCCCAGACCGCTGAACCCCAGGAAGGCCTTGGGGCCAGATAATGTGAGCCCATTCTGAACCCCAGGAAGGCCTTGGGGCCAGATAATGTGAGCCCAGACCGCTGAACCCCAGGAAGGCCTTGGGGCCAGATAATGTGAGCCCAGACCGCTGAACCACAGGAAGGCCTTGGGGCCAGATAATGTGAGCCCAGACCGCTGAACCCCAGGAAGGCCTTGGGGCCAGATAATGTGAGCCCATTCTGAACCCCAGGAAGGCCTTGGGGCCAGATAATGTGAGCCCATTCTGAACCCCAGGAAGGCCTTGGGGCCAGATAATGTGAGCCCATTCTGAACCCCAGGAAGGCCTTGGGGCCAGATAATGTGAGCCCATTCTGAACCCCAGGAAGGCCTTGGGGCCAGATAATGTGAGCCCATTCTGAACCCCAGGAAGGCCTTGGGGCCAGATAATGTGAGCCCATTCTGAACCCCAAGAAGGCCTTGGGGCCAGATAATGTGAGCCCAGACCGCTGAACCCCAGGAAGGCCTTGGGGCCAGATAATGTGAGCCCATTCTGAACCCCAAGAAGGCCTTGGGGCCAGATAATGTGAGCCCAGACCGCTGAACCCCAGGAAGGCCTTGGGGCCAGATAATGTGAGCCCAGACCGCTGAACCCCAGGAAGGCTTTGGGGCCAGATAATGTGAGCCCAGACCGCTGAACCCCAGGAAGGCCTTGGGGCCAGATAATGTGAGCCCATTCTGAACCCCAGGAAGGCCTTGGGGCCAGATAATGTGAGCCCAGACCGCTGAACCCCAGGAAGGCCTTGGGGCCAGATAATGTGAGCCCAGACCGCTGAACCCCAGGAAGGCCTTGGGGCCAGATAATGTGAGCCCATTCTGAACCCCAGGAAGGCCTTGGGGCCAGATAATGTGAGCCCAGACCGCTGAACCCCAGGAAGGCCTTGGGGCCAGATAATGTGAGCCCAGACCGCTGAACCCCAGGAAGGCCTTGGGGCCAGATAATGTGAGCCCAGACCGCTGAACCCCAGGAAGGCCTTGGGGCCAGATAATGTGAGCCCATTCTGAACCCCAGGAAGGCCTTGGGGCCAGATAATGTGAGCCCATTCTGAACCCCAGGAAGGCCTTGGGGCCAGATAATGTGAGCCCATTCTGAACCCCAGGAAGGCCTTGGGGCCAGATAATGTGAGCCCATTCTGAACCCCAGGAAGGCCTTGGGGCCAGATAATGTGAGCCCATTCTGAACCCCAGGAAGGCCTTGGGGGCCAGATAATGTGAGCCCATTCTGAACCCCAAGAAGGCCTTGGGGCCAGATAATGTGAGCCCAGACCGCTGAACCCCAGGAAGGCCTTGGGGCCAGATAATGTGAGCCCAGACCGCTGAACCCCAGGAAGGCCTTGGGGCCAGATAATGTGAGCCCAGACCGCTGAACCCCAGGGAAGGCCTTGGGGCCAGATAATGTGAGCCCATTCTGAACCCCAGGAAGGCCTTGGGGCCAGATAATGTGAGCCCAGACCGCTGAACCCCAGGAAGGCCTTGGGGCCAGATAATGTGAGCCCAGACCGCTGAACCCCAGGAAGGCCTTGGGGCCAGATAATGTGAGCCCATTCTGAACCCCAGGAAGGCCTTGGGGCCAGATAATGTGAGCCCAGACAGCTGAACCCCAGGAAGGCCTTGGGGCCAGATAATGTGAGCCCATTCCTCCTCAAGACCTTTGCTGAGGAGCTTGGCCCAGTCTGGCAACCCGTCTTCCAGTTATCCCTCGACTGACTCACAATACCACAGGGCTGGGATGGGAAACATCTCACATCATCCCACACCTCATTCACTGGTATCACTCATTTCTCAGTGACAGGACTCAGTTGGTCAAGGTAAACAACACTCTCTCCCCTCCTGTGGTCACCAACTGCGGAGCCCCACAAGGTTGTGTGAGCTCACCCGTCCTTTTCATTCTGTACACCAACGATGCACCAGTCAAAACACCAAGCATCACATCATTAAGTTCTCCGATGACACCATCCTGCTGGCCCTAATGGATGGCAACAGAGACCTTCCACTGCACCTAAACAGTGTAAACAGCCTTTGTGCAGTGGTGGGACACAAACTCACTGGTCCTGAATGGCACAAAAACTCAGGAGGTTCTCTTTGAACCCAGGTCAGTGTCTGACCGGAGCCAGGTTGTCATTCACAGTGAACACATCCAGCAGGTTGACTCCTATAAATTCCTGGGAGTACATGTTGACCATGCCCTGAGATGGAGTGTCCATGTGGACAATGTGTCTGCTAAGGTGCAACAGAGCATGTACTTTCTCTGCAGGCTGAGGTCTTTCTCCACAGGCTGAGGTCTTTCTCTGCAGGCTGAGGTCTTTCTCTGCATGCTGTCTTTCTCTGCAGGCTGAGGTCTTTCTCCACAGGCTGAAGTCTTTCTCTGCAGGCTGAGGTCTTTCTCTGCAGGCTGTCTTTCTCTGCAGACTGAGGTCTTTCTCTGCAGGCTGAGGTCTTTCTCTGTAGGCTGAGGTCTTTCTCTGCAGACTGAGGTCTTTCTCTGCCAGTTGAGGTCTTTCTCTGCAGGCTGAGGTCTTTCTCTGCATGCTGAGGTCTTTCTCTGCAGGCTGAGGTCTTTCTCTGTAGGCTGAGGTCTTTCTCTGCCAGTTGAGGTCTTTCTCTGCCAGTTGAGGTCTTGCTCTGCCAGTTGAGGTCTTTCTCTCCAGGTTGAGGTCTTTCTCTGCATGCTGAGGTCTTTCTCTGCATGCTGAGGTCTTTCTCTGCATGCTGAGGTCTTTCTCTGCATGCTGAGGTCTTTCTCTGCATGCTGAGGTCTTTCTCCGCAGGCTGGTCTTTCTCCGCAGGTTGAGGTCTTTCTCCGCAGGTTGAGGTCTCTCTCTGCAGGCTGAGGTCTTTCTCTGCAGGTTGAGGTCTTTCTCCGCAGGTTGAGGTGTTTCTCCGCAGGCTGAGGTTTTTCTCTGCAGGCTGAGGTCTTTCTCTGCAGGCTGTCTTTCTCCGCCGGTTGAGGTCTTTCTCCGCAGGTTGAGGTCTTTTTCTGCAGGCTGAGGTCTTTTTCTGCAGGCTGAGGTCTTTCTCTGCAGGCTGAGGTCTTTCTCTGCAGGCTGTCTTTCTCCGCCGGTTGAGGTCTTTCTCCACAGGCTGAGGTCTTTCTCTGCAGGCTGAGGTCTTTCTCCACAAGCTGAGGTCTTTCTCCACAGGCTGAGGTCTTTCTCCACAGGCTGAGGTCTTTCTCCGCAGGCTGAGGTCTTTCTCTGCATGCTGAGGTCTTTCTCTGCAGGTTGAGGTGTTTCTCTGCAGGCTGAGGTCTTTCTCTGCCGGTTGAGGTCTTTTTCTGCAGGCTGAGGTCTTTCTCTGCAGGCTGAGGTCTTTCTCTGCAGGCTGTCTTTCTCCGCGGGTTGAGGTCTTTCTCCGCAGGTTGAGAGCACTAGGACCCTGCCATGTGCTCCACTCAGAGTTAGTGCTGCTGCCGTCCAGGAAGCACTAGGACCCTGCCATGTGCTCCACTCAGAGTTAGTGCTGCTGCCGTCCAGGAAGCACTAGGACCCTGCCATGTGCTCCACTCAGAGTTAGTGCTGCTGCCGTCCAGGAAGCACTAGGACCCTGCCATGTGCTCCACTCAGAGTTAGTGCTGCTGCCGTCCAGGAAGCACTAGGACCCTGCCATGTGCTCCACTCAGAGTTAGTGCTGCTGCCGTCCAGGAAGCACTAGGACCCTGCCATGTGCTCCACTCAGAGTTAGTGCTGCTGCCGTCCAGGAAGCACTAGGACCCTGCCATGTGCTCCACTCAGAGTTAGTGCTTTTGCCGTCCAGGAAGCACTAGGACCCTGCCATGTGCTCCACTCAGAGTTAGTGCTGCTGCCGTCCAGGAAGCACCACACTCCTCCTGTGCAAACGGCTCAGGAACAAAAACCCTTATGAACAACTCAGGAGGACATTAAGGGACATGGGGATGGATTCACTCATTCAGGAATAAAATAATCACGGACATTGGAACGACAGGGTTGTGCAATAACATTATGTGCAACGCTCTGGGACCTGGTACATTAAGGGGTCGTGTAACACTGAGTATAGGAGGGACAGCTATGTAATGGGGAAGGGAGGAGTCAGAATGTAATGAGGAAGGGAGGGGTCAGAATGTGTATGTGGGAGGGGTCAGAATGTGTATGTGGGAGGGGTCAGAATGTGTATGTGGGAGTGGTCAGAATGTGTACGTGTGATGTTCTGTCTGGCCTTTGCCATGCCTCTCCGTATCTCACCGCATCCTCTTACGTAAAGTAAATATCTGTTACAATCAGACAATAAAGAAACATCTAATCTAACCACTGCCCAAGCAAAGCGTCAATATAGAACATAGCCTATTGGCAGTGTGTGCAGTAAGCTATACCAAACCCCCAAAACAGCAGAACCATTCACCTGACGACTATGTGTAGGATCGGCAGAAAGCGCTGTTTAGATATGATCAAACTGACCAGCTAAAGTCATCCTGCCATTACAGACTGTCCACTCTGTGGACACACCTACTCATTCAAGTGGTTTTCTTTTGGACACACCTACTCATTCAAGTGGTTTTCTTAATTTTTTACTATTTTCTACATTGTAGAATAATAGTGAAGACATCAAAACAATGAAATAACACATATGGAATTAAAATATATTTTATATTTGAGATTCTTCAAATAGCCACCCTTTGCCTTGATGACAGCTTTGCACACTCTTGGCATTCTCTCAACCAGCTTCACCTGGAATGCTTTTCCAACGGTCTAAAATAAAGAAAACCCTTGAATGAGTAGGTGTTCTAAAACATTTGACCGGTGGTGTATATCAAAGGGGATGTAACCCAGACGAAGAGCGAGGTGTAACCTCTACACTATACACGGGACGGGACCCGTAACCAACCAGAGCACAATACACGGTACTCACGAGACCAACGGACATGGGACAATAATCGACAAGGACAATGGGGAACAGGGGGCACATATATATACATACTAATCAGGGGGAATGGGAACCAGATGTGCGTAATGATCCATGTCAGTGATGCCTAGAAAGCCGTGACGTAGACCTCCGGAGCTAGTGAACGGAATGAGCAGCAGTACCGGGGGGATCCGTGACGAGACCTCGGAGCTAGTGAACGGAATGAGCAGCAGTACCGGGGGATCCGTGACGTAGACCTCGGAGCTAGTGAACGGAATGAGCAGCAGTACCGGGGGGATCCGTGACGTAGACCTCCGGAGCTAGTGAACGGAATGAGCAGCAGTACCGGGGGGATCCGTGACGTAGACCTCCGGAGCTAGTGAACGGAATGAGCAGCAGTACCGGGGGGATCCGTGACGTAGACCTCCTGAGCTAGTGAACGGAATGAGCAGCAGTACCGGGGGGATCCGTGACGTAGACCTCCGGAGCTAGTGAACGGAATGAGCAGCAGTACCGGGGGGATCCGTGACGTAGACCTCCGGAGCTAGTGAACGGAATGAGCAGCAGTACCGGGGGGATCCGTGACGTAGACCTCCGGAGCTAGTGAACGGAATGAGCAGCAGTACCGGGGGGATCCGTGACAGTGTGGTAGATTTTGTGGGATTTGACAATCTTATGTGGGTGTCATAACCAGCCATAAAATAATGTGTTTCTAGTGTAAGGGAATGCGGTAAGTTGAATGTGTTTCTAGTATATGGAATGGGGTAAGTTGAATGTGTTTCTAGTGTAAGGGAATGGGGTAAGTTGAATGTGTTTCTAGTGTAAGGGAATGGGGTAAGTTGAATGTGATTCTAGTATAAGAGAATGGGGTAAGTTGAATGTGTTTCTAGTGTAAGGGACTGGGGTAAGTTGAATGTGTTTCTCGTGTAAGGGAATGGGATAAGTTGAATATGTTTCTAGTATAAGGGAATGGGGTACGTTGAATGTGTTTCTAGTGTAAGGGAATGGGATAAGTTGAATATGTTTCTAGTATAAGGGAATGGGGTTCCACATAATAGTGACCAGTCAGAATAATTTGTACAACATTTAAAGTGAGACTGAGATGTCTCATGTAACTGAAATGACCCATACATGTATGCTGTCTCGTGGGCTGCACGACATGCAGTGATAGCTATATCGATTTGGATTAACAGCCGCATAAAGACTGAAATATTATCGAATCACCGTGATAGCACCATCTCCTGCTCATGATCAGAAAACATTGCTACTCACTCACTTTATATCGACGCATAGGCCTATGTAGCTAGCCGAGTGTAAAGGACGTCTCACTGCTTGCTTAGAGAGTACCACTTCCTCCCGATTCGGCCCATACCTGCCCGCGAACTCGGGACCTCTGACTCACAAACACGTGACCGCCCTCCTCAAGCCTTTTAGCCGATCGCGCCACCTCAAAGGCTAGCTAATGAGGCTAGCTAATGAGGCTACGCAAGCGGGAGACTTCATCCACATCTTCTACACTAGCATAGGCTACCTCCTCCTTGTATGGACAAAGGATGATTCTCCATGATAGGGTGCGTGTTCACTGAGAGCATAGACTCTGCACCAAAGCTGCATATGATAGGCTGCTCCCGAGGCTAATTCTACTTAGCTAGCTAGTTTGTAGCCACTATTGACTGACAACAGTAGAGCAGCAACATGGTTGATCCTCCCAACCAATGACATCCCAGCAGCAGCCAAACATTGCAAAATGAGCATATTGAACGATGCAGGGGAAGTTCAAACACAGCTTGAGAGCATTCACTAAGAAACAGCTAGTTACTACAGCAGCATAGAGAGAAACAGCTAGTTACTATAGCAGCATAGAGAGAAACAGCTAGTTACTACAGCAGCATAGAGAGAAACAGCTAGTTACTACAGCAGCAGAGAGAGAAACAGCTAGTTACTACAGCAGCATAGAGAGAAACAGCTAGTTACTACAGCAGCATAGAGAGAAACAGCTAGTTAATATAGCAGCATAGAGAGAAACAGCTAGTTACTACAGCAGCTTAGAGAGAAACAGCTAGTTACTACAGCAGCTTAGAGAGAAACAGCTAGTTACTACAACAGCATAGAGAGAAACAGCTAGTTAATATAGCAGCATAGAGAGAAACAGCTAGTTACTACAGCAGCATAGAGAGAAACAGCTAGTTACTACAGCAGCATAGAGAGAAACAGCTAGTTACTACAGCAGCTTAGAGAGAAACAGCTAGTTACTACAACAGCATAGAGAGAAACAGCTAGTTAATATAGCAGCATAGAGAGAAACAGCTAGTTACTACAGCAGCATAGAGAGAAACAGCTAGTTACTACAGCAGCATAGAGAGAAACAGCTAGTTACTACAGCAGCATAGAGAGAAACAGCTAGTTACTACAGCAGCATAGAGAGAAACAGCTAGTTACTACAGCAGCATAGAGAGAAACAGCTAGTTACTACAGCAGCATAGAGAGAAACAGCTAGTTAATATAGCAGCATAGAGAGAAACAGCTAGTTAATATAGCAACATAGAGAAAAAGCTAGTTTCAGTTCAAACTGAAGGCCTAGGTCTAATAGTCACTATTAACTGAAGGCTCTGGTCCGTCACTGTTAACAGAAGGCCTAGGTCCAATAGTCACTGTGAACTGAAGGCCCAATAGTCACTGTGAACTGTAGGCCTATGCCCAATATTCACTGTGAACTGAAGGCTCAACAGTCACTGTGAACTGAAAACCTAGGTCCAATAGTCACTGTGAACTGAAGGCACAATAGTCTCTGTGAACTGAAGGCCTAGGTCCAATATTCATTGTGAACTGAAGGCCTAGGTTCAATAGTCACTTTGAACTGAAGGCCTAGGTCCAATAGTCACTATGAACTGACGGCCTAGGTTCAATAGTCACTGTGTACTGAAAGCCTAGGTCCAATAGTCACTGTGAACTGAAGGCATAGGTCTAAAAGTCACTATTAACTGAAGGCCTAGGTCCAATAGTCACTGTGAACTGAAGGCCTAGGTCCAATAGTCACTGTGAACTGAAGGCCTAGGTCCGATAGTCACTGTGAACTGAATGCCTAGGCCCAATAGTCACTGTGAACTGAAGGCCTAGGTCCAATAGTCACTGTGAACTGAAGGCCTAGGTCCAATAGTCACTGTGAACTGAAGGCCTAGGTCCAATAGTCACTGTGAACTGAAGGCCCAATAGTCACTGTGAACTGAAGGCCTAGGTCCAATAGTCACTGTGAACTGAAGGCCCAATAGTCACTGTGAACTGAAGGCCTAGGTCCAATAGTCACTGTGAACTGAAGGACCAATAGTCACTGTGAACTGAAGGCCTAGGTCCAATAGTCACTGTGAACTGAAGGCCTAGGTCCAATAGTCACGGTGAACTGAAGGTCCAATAGTCACTGTGAACTGAAGGCCTAGGTCCAATAGTCACGGTGAACTGAAGGTCCAATAGTCACTGTGAACTGAAGGCCTAGGTCCAATAGTCACTGTGAACTGAAGGCCCAATAGTCACTGTGAACTGAAGGCCTAGGTCTAATAGTCATTGTGAACTGAAGGCCCAATAGTCACTGTGTACTGAAGGCATAGGTCCAATAGTCACTGTGAACTGAAGGCCTAGGTCCAATAGTCACTGTGAACTGAAGGCCCAATAGTCACTGTGAACTGAAGGCCTAGGTCTAATAGTCACTGTGAACTGAAGGCGTAGGTCCAATAGTCACTGTTAATTGAAGGCCTTGGTCCAATAGTCGCTGTGAACTGAAGGTGTAGGTCCAATAGTCACTGTGAACTGAAGGCCTAATAGTCACTGTGAATTGAAGGCCCAATAGTCATTTTGAACTGAAGGTCTAATAGTTTATGTGGAATGAAGGTCCAATAGTCAATGTGGACTGAAGGCGTAGTGACTATTGGGCCTAGGCCTTCAGTTCACAATGACTATTGGACCTAGGCTTTCAGTACACAGTGACTATTGAACCTAGGCCTTCAGTTCACAGTGACTATTGGGCCTAGGCCTTCAGTTCACAGTGACTATTGGACCTAGGCCTTCAGTTCACAGTGACTATTGGACCTAGGCCTTCAGTTCACAGTGACTATTGGACCTAGGCCTTCAGTTCACAATGAATATTGGACCTAGGCCTTCAGTTCACAGAGACTATTGTGCCTTCAGTTCACAGTGACTATTGGACCTAGGTTTTCAGTTCACAGTGACTGTTGGACCTAGGCCTTCAGTTCACAGTGACTATTGGACCTAGGCCTTCAGTTCACAGTGACTATTGGACCTAGGCCTTCAGTTCACAATGAATATTGGACCTAGGCCTTCAGTTCACAGAGACTATTGTGCCTTCAGTTCACAGTGACTATTGGACCTAGGCCTTCAGTTCATAGTGACTATTGGGCTTAGGCCTTCAGTTCACAGTGACTATTGGACCTATGCCTTCAGTACACAGTGACTATTGGGCCTTCAGTTCACAGTGACTATTAGACCTAGGCCTTCAGTTCACAGTGACTATTGGGCCTTCAGTTCACAGTGACTATTGGACCTAGGCCTTCAGTTCACAGTGACTATTGGGCTTAGGCATTCAGCGGGGGAAAACTTCTTCCAAAACTTCAAACTTCAAACTGAAAAATCATGAAAAATAACAGAAACATCTCACTTAATGCGCACAACAATATATCTAACTCTAATGCAGGAGTAACCATGCTTTTTGATGACATCATGAATGAATCAAACAGGCCTGTGTCACGCCCTGGCTCTGGGGACACTTGTATGTTGAGCCAGGGTGTGAGTTTCCTTTGTCTATTCTAGTTGTTGTGTTTCTAGGTTGGTCAAAGTGGTTCTCAATCAGAGGCAACTAGTGTCAGCTGTTGCTGGTTGTCTCTGATTGGGAACCATATTTATTCAGTCTGTTTCCCACAGTGTTTGTGGGATCTTGTTCCTGTATAGGTTTGTGGTTTGCACCTTTGGACGTCACGTTATCGTTTGTTGTTTTTGTTCGTGTAATCATTCAAATTAATAAAATATGTTCACCTTCCACGCTGCGCCTTGGTCCTCTGTACCCGACGAACGTGACAGCCTGAGCCACGCATCATCAGGCTGTGACTCTCAGGCCTAGCACGGAATAATGTGACTCAAACAGGCCTGAGCCACGCATCATCAGGCTGTGACTCTCAGGCCTAGCACGGAATAATGTGACTCAAACAGGCCTGGGCCACGCATCATCAGGCTGTGACTCTCAGGCCTAGCACGGAATAATGTGACCAGCAACACCAACAACCACCACCTAAACAACCTGTGGTAACCTAACACCATGACCAATAGCCTAAACAACCTGTGGTAACCCAACACCATGACCAATAGCCTAAACAACCTGTGGTAACCCAACACCATGACCAATAGCCTAAACAACCTGTGGTAACCCAACACCATTACCAATAGCCTAAACAACCTGTGGTAACCCAACACCATGACCAATAGCCTAAACAACCTGTGGTAACCCAACACCATGACCAATAGCCTAAACAACCTGTGGTAACCTAACACCATGACCAATAGCCTAGCAATGACAACAACCACCACCTAAACAACCTGTGGTAACCCAACACCATGACCAATAGCCTAAACAACCTGTGGTAACCCAACACCATGACCAATAGCCTAAACAACCTGTGGTAACCCAACACCATTACCAATAGCCTAAACAACCTGTGGTAACCCAACACCATGACCAATAGCCTAAACAACCTGTGGTAACCTAACACCATGACCAATAGCCTAGCAATGACAACAACCACCACCTAAACAACCTGTGGTAACCCAACACCATGACCAATAGCCTAAACAACCTGTGGTAACCCAACACCATGACCAATAGCCTAAACAACCTGTGGTAACCCAACACCATTACCAATAGCCTAACCCAACCTGTGGTAACCCAACACCATTACCAATAGCCTAACCCAACCTGTGGTAACCCAACACCATGACCAATAGCCTAGACAACCTGTGGTAACCCAACACCATGACCAATAGCCTAGACAACCTGTGGTAACCCAACACCATTACCAATAGCCTAAACAACCTGTGGTAACCCAACACCATTACCAATAGCCTAACCAACCTGTGGTAACCCAACACCATGACCAATAGCCTAAACAACCTGTGGTAACCCAACACCATTACCAATAGCCTAGCAATGACAACAACCACCACCTAAACAACCTGTGGTAACCCAACACCATTACCAATAGCCTGACCAACCTGTGGTAACCCAACACCATGACCAATAGCCTGACCAACCTGTGGTAACCCAACACCATGACCAATAGCCTGACCAACCTGTGGTAACCCAACACCATTACCAATAGCCTGACCAACCTGTGGTAACCCAACACCATTACCAATAGCCTAAACAACCTGTGGTAACCCAACACCATGACCAATAGCCTAAACAACCTGTGGTAACCCAACACCATGACCAATAGCCTAAACAACCTGTGGTAACCCAACACCATGACCAATAGCCTAAACAACCTGTGGTAACCCAACACCATTACCAATAGCCTAAACAACCTGTGGTAACCCAACACCATGACCAATAGCCTAAACAACCTGTGGTAACCCAACACCATGACCAATAGCCTAAACAACCTGTGGTAACCCAACACCATTACCAATAGCCTAAACAACCTGTGGTAACCCAACACCATGACCAATAGCCTAAACAACCTGTGGTAACCCAACACCATTACCAATAGCCTAGACAACCTGTGGTAACCCAACACCATGACCAATAGCCTAAACAACCTGTGGTAACCTAACACCATGACCAATAGCCTAAACAACCTGTGGTAACCCAACACCATTACCAATAGCCTAGACAACCTGTGGTAACCCAACACCATGACCAATAGCCTAAACAACCTGTGGTAACCCAACACCATGACCAATAGCCTAAACAACCTGTGGTAACCTAACACCATGACCAATAGCCTAGCAATGACAACAACCACCACCTAAACAACCTGTGGTAACCTAACACCATGACCAATAGCCTAGCAATGACAACAACCACCACCTAAACAACCTGTGGTAACCCAACACCATGACCAATAGCCTGACCAACCTGTGGTAACCCAACACCATGACCAATAGCCTAAACAACCTGTGGTAACCCAACACCATGACCAATAGCCTAAACAACCTGTGGTAACCCAACACCATGACCAATAGCCTGAACAACCTGTGGTAACCCAACACCATGACCAATAGCCTAGCCTTAACAACCCGTGGTAACCCAACACCATGACCAATAGCCTAAACAACCTGTGGTAACCCAACACCATTACCAATAGCCTAACCCAACCTGTGGTAACCCAACACCATTACCAATAGCCTAAACAACCTGTGGTAACCCAACACCATGACCAATAGCCTAAACAACCTGTGGTAACCCAACACCATGACCAATAGCCTAACCCAACCTGTGGTAACCCAACACCATGACCAATAGCCTAGACAACCTGTGGTAACCCAACACCATGACCAATAGCCTAACCAACCTGTGGTAACCCAACACCATTACCAATAGCCTAGCAATGACAACAGTGACACATCAAAGGTGACAGGCTCGTCAAATTACTTTAAAAGACGTTAGATTATTGTTCATACGTTTTTGTTGGTAGAGCTCGGTTTTAATATTAATATAGGCTTCATATACATTTTCTAAAACCCATTTCTGTACCCCAACATTAGAACTATAAATGGATTTAAACAATGTAATTCATTACAATGGAACCATGCTCTAAGGATGGATATTAAAAATGCATAGTGAGATTGTTATACAACACACATCTGGTTTGTCATACAGGCAGAGAACTACTGTTTCATTCAAAAATGTTACCATCATCATATTCAATGAGGATTAGGCAGTTCAGAAAACAGGGAGAGAACAGGGAGAGAACAGGGAGAGAACAGGGCAGGGCAGGGAGAGAACAGGGAGAGAACAGGGAGAGAACAGGGCAGGGCAGGGAGAGAACAGGGAGAGAACAGGGAGAGAACAGGGAGAGAACAGGGCAGGGCACTGGAAAGCTGTCAGACGTCATTACTCAAGCTGAGCTACATTTCTGCTTCAATTAAATGACACACACCTTTCATGTTCCAACCGTTCCCTGTCAGCCCTGTTCAGATACTGAACACTGAAAGAGAAACACATATTTCAAGTCACAGCAGAAGCAAAGCCTGAATTTGCAACATTAACAACCAACCACATGTTGAAAAATACTGATTTCACAATACAGGAAAACTAATATATATTAATATGATCATGACAAATTGTTAAATACAGTGCTTTTGGAACGTATTCAGACCCCTTGACTTTTCCACATTTTGTAACTTGATTAAATTGTTTTTTCCCCCTCATCAATCTGCACACAATACCCCATTATGACAAAGCAAAAACAGTCTTTAGGTGCCTTTTGGCAAACTCCTAAGCGGGCTGTCATGTGCCTTTTACTGAGGAGTGGCTTCCGTCTGGCCACTCTACCATAAAGGCCTGAGTGTGGAGTGCTGCAGAGATGGTTGTCCCTCTGGAAGGTTCTCCCATCTCCACAGAGGAACTCTGGAGCTCTGTCAGAGTGACCATTGGGTTCTTGGTCACCTCCCTGACCAAGGCCCTTCTCCCCCGATTGCTCAGTTTGGCCGGGCGGCCAGCTCTAGGAAGAGTCTTGGTGGTTCCAAACTTCTTCCATTTAAGAATTATTGAGGCCACTGTGTTCTTGGGGACCTTCAATGCTGCAGAATGTTTTTGGTACCCTTCCCCAGATCTGTGCCTCGACACAATCCTGTCTCGGAGCTCTACGGGCAATTCCTTCGACCTCATGGCTTGGTTTTTGCTCTGACATGCACTGTCAACTGTGGGACCTCATATAGACGGGTGTGTGCCTTTCCAAATCATGTCCAATCAATTGAATTTGATTATTGTTGTAAATATTGCCACAATACTATGTTGTAAAAATTATCACAATGCTATGTTGTAAATATTGCCACAATGCTTACAATGCATTCCTGTCCATGATCAAAATGTAATGTAAAATGTATCATACAATACCTTGACCTAGAAAGATAAACATTATGACTGGTACAATTCAGGAGACTAGAAATCACATCAGAAACAACGGTTGCAGATGAATATTCAATCATTTTGAAATGTTGTGTTCTATCCACATCTCTGCAAAGTGCTTCTGGTACGTCAAGAAAAATGGATCTTTGTAACAGTTTGTATTTACCACCACTATATCCCCCTCACTGTTGCCTCCTCTACATGAGGGAATATAGGATCTTATCTTTCCAAGAGAAGATTAGCCTTAAAACATTTAGCCAGCCATTAAAACCAGACAAACATATGAGAAGGAGAAGAACAGGAAGGTTGATTTACTGCCCAGTGTTCTGAGAGAATGAATGATTTATACAGGGAGCCCTACAGAGAGACTGAATGAATGATTTATACAAGGAGCCCTACAGAGAGACTGAATGAATGATTTATACAAGGAGCCCTACAGAGAGACTGAATGAATGATTTATACAGGGAGCCCTACAGAGAGACTGAATGAATGATTTATACAAGGAGCCCTACAGAGAGACTGAATGAATGATTTATACAGGGAGCCCTACAGAGAGACTGAATGAATGATTTATACAGGGAGCCCTACAGAGAGACTGAATGAATGATTTATACAAGGAGCCCTACAGAGAGACTGAATGAATGATTTATACAAGGAGCCCTACAGAGAGACTGAATGAATGATTTATACAGGGAGCCCTACAGAGAGACTGAATGAATGATTGATACAAGGAGCCCTACAGAGAGACTGAATGAATGATTTATACAAGGAGCCCTACAGAGAGACTGAATGAATGATTTATACAAGGAGCCCTAGAGAGAGACTGAATGAATGATTTATACAGGGAGCCCTAGAGAGAGACAGAATTAATGATGTATACAAGGAGCCCTACAGAGAGACTGAATGAATGATTTATACAGGGAGCCCTACAGAGAGACTGAATGAATGATTTATACAGGGAGCCCTACAGAGAGACTGAATTAATGATTTATACAAGGAGCCCTACAGAGAGACTGAATGAATGATTTATACAGGGAGCCCTACAGAGAGACTGAATGAATGATTTATACAGGGAGCCCTACAGAGAGACTGAATGAATGATTTATACAAGGAGCCCTACAGAGAGACTGAATGAATGATTTATACAAGGAGCCCTACAGAGAGACTGAATGAATGATTTATACAGGGAGCCCTACAGAGAGACTGAATGAATGATTGATACAAGGAGCCCTACAGAGAGACTGAATGAATGATTTATACAAGGAGCCCTACAGAGAGACTGAATGAATGATTTATACAAGGAGCCCTAGAGAGAGACTGAATGAATGATTTATACAGGGAGCCCTAGAGAGAGACAGAATTAATGATGTATACAAGGAGCCCTACAGAGAGACTGAATTAATGATTTATACAAGGAGCCCTAGAGAGAGACTGAATGAATGATTTATACAAGGAGCCCTAGAGAGAGACTGAATGAATGATTTATACAAGGAGCCCTAGAGAGAGACTGAATGAATGATTTATACAAGGAGCCCTAGAGAGAGACTGAATGAATGATTTATACAAGGAGCCCTAGAGAGAGACTGAATGAATGATTTATACAAGGAGCCCTAGAGAGAGACTGAATGAATGATTTATACAAGGAGCCCTAGAGAGATACTGAATTAATGATTTATACAAGGAGCCCTAGAGAGAGACTGAATGAATGATTTATACAAGGAGCCCTAGAGAGAGAGACTGAATGAATGTCATTATGTAAGCAACAGTAATGGTCTTTAAATGAATATAAACTATCATGATGATAATGGTCTGAATCAGGGGCTGGGTTGTTATTCAATCTGGTTTGTTGGTTAAAAGTCTCTGGTTTCTTCTGATGTGGCAGAAAGACCAGCGGGCAGACATGGAGTATGAGTTTACTTTATATCTTACTGATTTAAACAAACCCCTGTCATGTTCAGTTTTACTATCCCTTGGACTCCTTTTGATTTACACCATATGAAGTCTACAGTTATTTTTCAACCCCCATACAGAGTACAGTAGTGCAGTGCCTCCATTCTGAAGTTACTGGGGTTTTATCTAACAATGGGAATATTATTTTAGTGTTTCCAATAACATAACTGCGACCATGCTGAATTGAATACGGCATTCCAGTATTTTGCAATGAAAACAAGGTCTAGAGTGACATGGTAATTAGGGAATGTGTGGAGAGAGCCAAGAGGCAGAGAGCACTCAGGCATCCTAAAACCAAAGCCTCATTACTTCCAACTTAAAAGGCAAGTTCAACATCTGGCCTCGTGAATGGCCAGGGTGCCATTCAATCAAACCCACAATGTGGAAGAAATAAGTCCCTGGCTGGGGCAGATGTTGTAACTCAGTTAATTAGATAATGTTTGACATAGTATTCATCAAACTGCAGCTTTCAGTTTGCTGTTCTAAAATGACATCCATCCACATTGAAGTATGTAAAGCCTTGACCAATAATGACTTGTAAAGCTGTATGGTTTTTATTCCTGCGGTAAACATGATATCTGTTGAGGAGGTAAACATGATATCTGCTGAGGAGGTAAACATGATATCTGCTGAGGAGGTAAATATGATATCTGCTGAGGAGGTAAACATGATATCTGCTGAGGAGGTAAACATGATATCTGCTGAGGAGGTAAACATGATATCTGCTAAGGAGGTAAACGATACAGTGGGGAAAAAAAGTATTTAGTCAGCCACCAATTGTGCAAGTTCTCCCACTTAAAAAGATGAGAGAGGCCTGTAATTTTCATCATAGGTACACGTCAACTATGACAGTCAAATTGAGGAAAAAAAATCCAGAAAATCACATTGTAGGATTTTAATGAATTTATTTGCAAATTATGGTGGAAAATAAGTATTTGGTCAATAACAAAAGTTTCTCAATACTTTGTGTGACGTCACGAGAGGCTACACAGCTTTCAGCGGGATTGCTCAAGTAGTGCAAGGAGACAAGGTTCAAACAAAACAAGGATTTTATTATATGTCTTGGGAAATTAACGAAAATATAACCAAATTCTGTTCTCTTGTGGCTCTTTAAGGGTTAACAGTTCAGGGATGTCTCTTCCACATCCAAAATCATAATTCTCACTCGCTCAGATAACTTTTCCCCAGCCTTACTGTAGTCCACGTTGCAGCTAGTGGCCAACCCAGCAAAAAGTCCTTCCAAATGTCTCTCACGTATTTCCACAGGTGCATATATCCAAAGGTGAGTATTTCCCAAAGGTAAGTATCTCCAAATCCTTATATTCCTCATGGAAGTGGACGTGCAGCACTCTTGTCCTCCAGAGAGCCCAGGTTGGAGACTGTGTCTCTTCCCTTCCCCAAACCTTCAGCTCATCAGCTCCTCATTTGTTTCAGCTGCGTGGGAAGATTGGCCATAGAGGGGTGGAGTTCCCGACCATACCAGCAGATGGAGCCATAGCTGTCTGGGTTTGCAGCCACCTCAGGGGGGATGTAACGTCCCTCCAGGACACAGCCTCTCGTGACATCACACATCCCCCTCCTCGGGACCGACGTCCTCGTCGGGGTAAAGGCAGCGAAGAAGGCATCACGCCGGGAGAGGGCGTCCGCATTGCCGTGGTGCTTGCCAGACTGCTCTCTCTTCAACTCCTCCAACTCTAGGACCAGGGACTCAGCCTCCTGTTGTCTCTCCTTGAGTTTCTTACTGAACGCATCAGCCTTGGTTTTAGCAGAGTTTAGCTTCTGTTGAGCAGCTTTCAGTTCCTTCTCTCTCTCTGCCTCCGCATTCTTCATCTTGTTCTCCAACACCTGGTACTTCTCCTCTGCCTTCTTCTGGACCTCCTTACTACTGCGCAGGGTCTCCTCACACTCCTCGATGGTCCTGCGCAGCCTCTCCAGCTCCTCCTGTTGCTTAGGGAAGGAGCTCTGTTGGAGTTTAGCCTGGAGGATATCTAACTCTTCTGTCTTCATGTCTAACTGTTGCTTTAACAAACGATACCTCTCAGCGGTCCCCTTCAGACCAGACAGTTCTTTGTCCAGATTCTGTAGCTCCGTCTCTGTGTCGGTCTGGGCACCTGCCATCCCTATCAGAGCCCGGGCGGGAGTGAGTAATTCGGAGGATTGCACCGGAGCCTTCCCAGGATGAGTCTTGCCTCTCCATTTCCGAGGTACTCGGGTTATCCTCTCCTGAGACTCTCTCCAGAGTGGGTAAAAGGCTGGGCAGTCTCGTCCAATTAGGACAGGGACGGGGAGGGAATCAACCACCCCCGCCGTCGTGTGTATGGTTCCCCGTGTGCTGGTCATTGTAAGTTCAGTAATGGGGTATTCTCTGGTGTCCCCATGGACACAGGAAACTGGGAGGACTTTCCCCGGGGTCAGACACGTTGGGCCCACCAAATCCTTACGCACCAGGGTGGCCCGGCTACCAGAATCCAGTAAGGCCTCCACATCATGGTGATTCACAGTTACCGGGCAGGTGGGGGGTCGATCTGGGCCGCCATCTACGACTCCCAAGAGCGAGGCAAAACGGTGTGTGGGTGCTGAGCTGGAGGACTCCGCCGTGGGCATAGGTTCATCGGCTGGTTTCCCACACTGCCAGGAGATATGTCCCATCTCCCCACACCGGTAACACTGTCGAAGTTTCCCCCTCCTGGTGTACTCTTCTTGGACCCGCCTGGTTTCTGGCTCCCCCTGGAGCCGGGATAAGTCCTGACGTGGCTGGGTTCGAGACCTTGGGGTCCTTTGGACGGGTTCTTCCCATTTGTGGTGGGGCCGCCCTCCTGGGGTCTTTTCGGGAAGCATTCAGCATCTCCGCTGTGGCCTGGTACTTTTCCACAGCTTCCACGGTCAGATCAGCCGTGGTCAAGGCCTGTTGACTGATGAACCGTTTTGCCTCATAAGGCAGGGCGCGTAGGTAACGATCCACCACAACGGCCTCCACCACCGCCGCTGCTGTATTCCTCTGCGGATCCAGCCATTTCCTTGCGATTCGGACAAGTTCATGCATCTGCGCCCGAGGAGGTTGGTCTGGTTGGAAGGTCCAGCTGTGAAAGCGCTGGGCCATACCAAACTTTGTGAGTCCATATCTGCTGAGGATCTCAGACTTCAGGGCATCATAGTCAGTAACCTGGTCAGGGCCCAGGTCCCGGACAGCATTCAGCGATTCCCCGGTTAGAAAGGGGGCTAACAGACCAACCCACTGTTGCTTGGGCCAGGCTTCCCTAGTGGCCGTGGCCTCAAATGCATGCAGGTATGCCTCAATGTCATCGGTAGCTCCCATCTTAGATATAAAGTCACTTGCCTTTATTGGGCGGGTATTTTGGACCACCCTCTGTCTCTGCAACTGCAATTCCTCTGCCTTCAGAAGGTTGGCTTTCTTTTGCTCCTCCAAGAGAGCCACGTTTGCTTGCATCTGGGCTTGCTGGCCAGCAACAAGGGCTTTCAATATGTCCTCCATTTCAGTCGGCGGGGAGCCTACGGCCAACTTGGAAAACTGGGTGATCAAACCTTCGGTATCCTCCTCTGACATGCACTATTAACGCTTGAGCGTGCCCGTATTCTCCACCATCTGTGACGTCACGAGAGGCTACACAGCTTTCAGCGGGATTGCTCAAGTAGTGCAAGGAGACAAGGTTCAAACAAAACAAGGATTTTATTATATGTCTTGGGGAAATTAACGAAAATATAACCAAATTCTGTTCTCTTGTGGCTCTTTAAGGGTTAACAGTTCAGGGATGTCTCTTCCACATCCAAAATCATAATTCTCACTCGCTCAGATAACTTTTCCCCAGCCTTACTGTAGTCCACGTTGCAGCTAGTGGCCAACCCAGCAAAAAGTCCTTCCAAATGTCTCTCACGTATTTCCACAGGTGCATATATCCAAAGGTGAGTATTTCCCAAAGGTAAGTATCTCCAAATCCTTATATTCCTCATGGAAGTGGACGTGCAGCACTCTTGTCCTCCAGAGAGCCCAGGTTGGAGACTGTGTCTCTTCCCTTCCCCAAACCTTCAGCTCATCAGCTCCTCATTTGTTTCAGCTGCGTGGGAAGATTGGCCATAGAGGGGTGGAGTTCCCGACCATACCAGCAGATGGAGCCATAGCTGTCTGGGTTTGCAGCCACCTCAGGGGGATGTAACGTCCCTCCAGGACACAGCCTCTCGTGACATCACATTTGTTATATACCCTTTGTTGGCAATGACACAGGTCAAACGTTTTCTGTAAGTCTTCACAAGGTTTTCACACACTGTTGCTGGTATTTTGGCCCATTCCTCCATGCAGATCTCCTCTAGAGCAGTGATGTTTTGGGGCTGTCGCTGGGCAACACGGACTTTCAACTCCCTCCAAAGATTTTCTATGGGGTTGAGATCTGGAGACTGGCTAGGCCACTCCAGGACCTTCTTACAAAGCCACTCCATCGTTGCCTGGGCGGTGTATTTGGGATCATTGTCATGCTGAAAGACCCAGCCACGTTTCATCTTCAATGCCCTTGCTGATGGAAGGAGGTTTTCACTCAAAATCTCACGATACATGGCCCCATTCATTCTTTCCTTTACACGGATCAGTCGTCCTGGTCCCTTTGCAGAAAAACAGCCCCAAAGCATGATGTTTCCACCCCCATGCTTCACAGTAGGTATGGTGTTCTTTGGATGCAACTCAGCATTCTTTGTCCTCCAAACACGACGTGTTGAGTTTTTACCAAAAAGTTATATTTTGGTTTCATCTGACCATATGACATTCCCCAATCCTCTTCTGGATCATCCAAATGCACTCTAGCAAACTTCAGACGGGCCTGGACATGTACTGGCTTAAGCAGGGGGACACGTCTGGCACTGCAGGATTTGAGTCCCTGTCGGCATAGTGTGTTACTGATGGTAGGCTTTGTTACTTTGGTCCCAGCTCTCTGCAGGTCATTCACTAGGTCCCCCCGTGTGGTTCTGGGATTTTTGCTCACCGTTCTTGTGATCATTTTGACCCCACGGGGTGAGATCTTGCGTGGAGCCCCAGATCGAGGGAGATAACAGTGGTCTTGTACGTCTTCCATTTCCTAATAATTGCTCCCACAGTTGATTTCTTCAAACCAAGCTGCTTACCTATTGCATATTCAGTCTTCCCAGCCTGGTGCAGGTCTACAATTTTGTTTCTGGTGTCCTTCGACAGCTCTTTGGTCTTGGCCATAGTGGAGTTTGGAGTGTGACTGTTTGAGGTTGTGGACAGGTGTCTTTTATACTGATAACAAGTTCAAACAGGTGCCATTAATACAGGTAACGAGTGGAGGACAGAGGAGCCTCTTAAAGAAGAAGTTACAGGTCTGTGAGAGCCAGAAATCTTGCTTGTTTGTAGGTGACCAAATACTTATTTTCCAGCATAATTTGCAAATAAATTCATAAAAAATCCTACAATGTGATTTTCTGGATTTTTTTTTCTCAATTTGTCTGTCATAGTAGACGTGTACCTATGATGAAAATTACAGGCTTCTCTCATCTTTTTAAGTGGGAGAACTTGCACAATTGGAGGCTGACTAAATATCTGCTGAGGAGGTAAATATGATATCTGCTGAGGGGGTTACCATGATATCTGCTAAGGAGGTAAATGATATTTGCTGAGGGGGTAAATATGATATCTGTTGAGGAGGTAAACATTATATCTGCTGAGGAGGTAAACATGATATCTGCTGAGGGGGTAAACATGATATCTGCTGAGGAGGTAAACATGATATCTGCTGAGGAGGTAAACATAATCCAATCAAATCAACATTTATTTGTCACATGTACCGAATACAACAGGTGTAGACCTTACCGTGAAATGCTTACTTACAAGCACTTAACCAACAATGCAGTTCAAGAAATAGAGTTAAGAAAATATTTACTAAATAAACTAAAGTAAAAAAATATCAAGGCTATTTACAGGGGGTACCGGTACAGAGTCAATGTGCAGGTGTACAGGTTAGTCGAGGTAATTTGTACATGTAGGTACAGTGCCTTGCAAAAGTATTCATCCCCCTTGGCGTTTTTCCTATGTTGTTGCATTACAACCTGTAATTTAAATGGATTTGTATTTGGATTTCATGTAATGGACATACACAAAATAGTCCAAATTGGTGAAGTGAAATTTTAAAAATAACTTGTTTCAAAAAATTCAAAAAAATTAATAATGGAAAAGTGGTGCGTGCATTTGTATTCACCCCCTTTGCTATGAAGCCCCTAAATAAGATCTGGTGCAAACAATTACCTTCATAAGTCACATAATTAGTTAAATAAGTCCACCTGTGTGCAATCTAAGTGTCACATGATCTGTCACATGATCTCAGTATATACACACCTGTTCTGAAAGACCCCAGAGTCTGCAACACCACTAAGCAAGGGGCACCACCAAGCAAGAATTTCTTGGGCCTTCCTCTGACACCGCCTGGTATAGAGGTCCTGGATGGCAGGAAGCTTGGCCCCAGTGATGTACTGGCCTGTACCACGACCCTCTGTAATTATTATCTTATTTTTATATTATTATTGATTGATTGACTATGGCTTTCCAAATCGCCCCCAACACTGCTATTTGTAAGGTTAATTTTAAGTGAATGTTGTGATTGTTTAACCATTCCTGAACCTGTGACCAGAAACAAGCTACATAGGGGCAATACCAGAATAAATAATCTAGTGATTCTGTCTCTTCGCAGCAAAATCTACAGAGCTGAGATTATTGTATGCCCCATATACAGCTCTGGAAAAAATTAAGAGACCACTGCAAATGTGTCTTAAATCAGCATCTCTACATGTATGACAGCCATTTCATTCCAACACAGGCACACCTCATTCTACTGAATTAGGTACTGATTAGGTGATCACATGAACCAAATCTTATTTAACGAGGAAAATTATAAAAACCACTGCTGTGGTCATCACTACAAGTTGCAATAGGACCAGCTGGATGGCAAAAACAGTGCTAATAGTACCTCAAAAATAATATTAATAAAAAAATAACTATTGACCATGCCAAAAGAGTTGAAAAGGAAAGTTTTGAGTGAGGAAAAGAAGGGTTCAATTCTGTCTTTACTGGCAGAGAGATACAGTGAGCGTCAGGTTGCTTCCGTCCTTAAAATTTCAAAGACGCTGGTTCATAAGAACAAGGTCAAGCAGCAGACATTGGGGACAACAAAGCTACAGACCGGCAGAGGGAGAAAACGACTCTCTACTGACCGGGATGACCGCCAACTCATTCGAATGTCACTCAACAACCGTAGGATGACATCAAGTGCCCTACAAAAAGAATGGCAAACGGCAGCTGGGGTGAAGTGCACGGCGAGGACGGTTCGAAACAGGCTCCTAGGGGCAGGGCTGAAGTCGTGCAAAGCTAGAAAAAAGCCCTTCATCAATGAGAAGCAACGAAGAGCCAGGCTGAGGTTTGCAAAAGACCATAAGGATTGGACCGTAGAGGACTGGAGTAAGGTCATCTTCTCTGATGAGTCCAATTTTCAGCTTTGCCCAACACCTGGTCATCTAATGGTTAGACGGAGACCTGGAGAGGCCTACACAAGCCACAGTGTCTCGCACCCACTGTGAAATTTGGTGGAGGATCGGTGATGATCTGGGGGTGCTTCAGCAAGGCTGGAATCGGGCAGATTTGTCTTTGTGAAGGACACATTAATCAAGCCACGTACAAGGTTGTCCTGGAAGAAAACTTGCTTCCTTTTGCTCTGACATTGTTCCCCAACTCTGAGGATTGGTTTTTCCAGCAGGACACTGCGCCATGCCACACAGCCAGGTCAATCAAGGTGTGGCTGGAGGACCACCAGATCAAGACCCTGTCATGGCCAGCCCAATCTCCAGACCTGAACCCCATTGAAAACTTCTGGAATGTGATCAAGAGGAAGATGGATGGTCACAAGCCATCAAACAAAGCTGAGCTGCTTGAATTTTTGCACCAGGAGTGGCATAAAGTCACCCAACATCAATGTGAAAGACTGGTGGAGAGCATGCCAAGACGCATGAAAGCTGTGATTGAAAATCAGGGTTATTCCACTAAATATTGATTTCTGAACTCTTCCTTAGTTAAAACTATAGTATTGTGTTGTTTAAAAATGAACATGAACTTATTTTTTCTTTGCATTATTCGAAGTCTGACAACACTGCATCTTTATTGTTATTTTGACCAGTTGTCATTTTCTGCAAATAAATGCTCTAAATGACAATATCTGTATTTGGAATTTGGGAGAAATGTTGTCAGTAGTTTATAGAATAAAACAAAAATGTTATTTTTACCCAAACACATACCTATAAATAGTAAAACCAGAGAAACTGATCATTTTGCAGTGGTCTCTTATTTTTTTCCAGATCTGTATATACCATTCTGTACATAGAAAAACTCGAAGTGTTGAATCAAGTGTTGTTTTTTGTACCAGTTCATAAACCATGTGACATGGAATCGATACATTGAAAATCTCTTCCCATTTATTTTGCAACCTGTATGGTGCAGCTGGCAACATTTCTGTCCTCAAATGAAACTGGTATATATTTTCTGTTTATGCCAATTCCTTTTCAGCTAATTTATATCTTTAATATATGGCAGACAAACACGTTCCCTACCTTCTCCCTTTTCCACCTGCCTCCTCCATTTTTGTGGTAATGCTGCAATCAGTTGGTTGTAACTTTGGATTGAGCAGACATTCCTATATATTTTGATAGCTGCATATGTGACATAACTCCACCGTTTCTATTCGTAATATATTTCATAAATATAATACAATAAAAATAAAAAAAATCCATGAAGAATGTTTTTTTTTTAATCAATATATTTGAGTTTAACCATAATATTTGTTGTAATATTTGTTCTAGCTTTTCCAGAGGATAAAACTGAAATTGTAACCAGCTTTGTATGGCTTGTTTAAGAAAGGGCGATGCTTAAAACAAATGTATGTAATTTTCAATTAGTTGGAAATGAGAAGTTGTAATCTGTATAAAGGCAAAAAGGCAATTTTTGAACAAAGGATGAACCTTTCTTAATAATCTACTGGAAAACCATTTTGGGTTTAAGTATACCTTATGTATGAGTGAAGCCTTTGGTGAGAGTTTTAATGCTTCAATATTTAATCATTTTAGCCCCCCAAACTCCTATTCATTATATAAATAGGCACGTTAAATGTTGTCTGGCTTAGCATTCCAAATAAAGTGAAATCTTTTTTTCTCATATGATAAAAAAACGAGTCGTCTGGAGTAGGCAGCGCCATCAGTAAGTAAGTAAACTGGGATAGGACCAAAGAGTTCATCAACATGCTTTTTCCATAAATAGACAAGTATTGACCTCTCCATGGTTGCAGAATCTTAGCTATTTTTGCAAACTTTCTATTGAAATTGATTGTGGTAAGTTCATTTATATTTTTTGAGATGTGAATACCAAGTACGTCTACTTCACCATCTGCCCATTATATTGGTAAACTACAAGGTATGTATTTTAATGTATTTTAATGATCCAATGAGTAATAAATCAAATCAATATGGTGTAATATGGTACACCTGTCATAATTAGGTTTAATACAGAAAGAAAAGTGATCCAGATCTTCAATGAGAATGGATCCAGATTGAGACTGACTGGATCCAGATTGAGACTGTGCAGGGATCCAGATTGAGACTGACTGGATCCAGATTGAGACTGTGCAGGGATCCAGATTGAGACTGTGCAGGGATCCAGATTGAGACTGTGCATGGATCCAGATTGAGACTGTGCAGGGATCCAGATTGAGACTGTGCAGGGATCCAGATTGAGACTGTGCAGGGATCCAGATTGAGACTGTGCAGGGATCCAGATTGCAGACTGTGCAGGGATCCAGATTGAGACTCTGCAGGGATCCAGATTGCAGATTTAAGAAAAAACTTGACACTTTTGTTTTTAACCCCTGGATTTCTAACCCCTTGATGTTCTTGTTGAATCAAATTTTAATAGCTAGCAATTCGATGGCCATAATAAATAGATATGGAGACAACAGATAGCCTTGTTTTACTCCTCTTAAAAGCTCAATACTTTCAGAGAAGTAACCATTATTTACTATTTTACACCTGGGGTTGCTGTACATAACTTTAACCCATTGTATAAGAGATTCACCGAAATTAAAGTAATCCAGGCATTTACACTGCATTCGGAAAGTATTCCGACCACTTGACTTTTTCCACATTTGTGACTCGTTTCAGGAAACTAGGCGTATGTCGCGTGTCACAACTTCACAGGAGAGCCATTTGAAAGTAAACTTTTCTTGAAAAATCAAAATGCGTTTCTGGCAGAAATGCCTTCTGGAACATGTGAACTTTCATGTGCCTTAATAACAAACTTGTATGCCAACTGTAAATACGAATAGAATTGTTAAATTACTAGCCTAGTTGGTTTAGCCACGGAAAAATACAGCAACCTTCCCGCTAGCCATGATTGGCTGAGATAATGAGTGGGCTGGACATGCCGAGAGATGAGTTCAGATTGGTCTGCCATGTAGCAGGCTTCTGTCTATAACATGAGCTGCTCAGTATGTGTAGGTAATCCTTTCTAACACTGCTTTTTTTAAAGATATCACGTAGTAAAACTGCATAAATGTTGCTCTCCACTTTCTGGAGGACCAAGTTTTAAAATCAGTGGAATTAGAGTATGATAGCTAAGGAGGTGGAGAAAATTCTGGCATTTCATTTCAAATATGCAGACAGAGTTGAAAAGAGAACACACAGAAGGCTGTTGTATAAAACATCTGTCTCCGGATTACATCTTCAAACTAAGGGCAACCATGGCATCCGTGACAGAGAGGGAGAAGTGTCCATCCATGTATACGGGTAAGATAGTCTAGCTAGCTACATTTTCAGATATTACACGTTTCTAATTTTGTCAGAAAGTCGTTTTCATTTCAAGTTAAAGTGTACTGTTAGCTAGCTAACGTTAGCTGGCTGGCTCGCTAGCTAACGTTACACGTATGATCTGTGTAGTAATATTATTCATTTTTTATTTTTTTTATTTTATTTCACCTTTATTTAACCAGGTAAGCCAGTTGAGAACAAGTTCTCATTTACAACTGCGACCTGGCCAAGATAAAGCAAAGCAGTGTGATAAAAACAACAACAACACAGAGTTACATATGGGGTAAACAAAACATACAGTCAAAAATACAACAGAAAATCTATATACAGTGTGTGCAACTGTAGTAAGTTATGGAGGTAAGGCAATAAATAGGCCATAGTGCAAAATAATTACAATTTAGTATTAACACTGGAGTGATAAATGTGCAGAAGATGATGTGCAAATAGAGATACTGGGGTGCAAATGAGCAAAATAAATAACAATATGGGGATGAGGTAGTTGGGTGGGCTAATTACAGATGGGCTGTGTACAGGTGCAGTGATCGGTAAACTGCTCTGACAACTGATGCTTAAAGTTAGTGAGGGAGATAAGAGTCTCCAGCTTCAGAGATTTTTGCAGTTCGTTCCAGTCATTGGCAGCAGAGAACTGGAAGGAATGGCGGCCAAAGGAGGTGTTGGCTTTGGGGATGACCAGTGAGATATACCTGCTGGAGCGCATACTACGGGTGGGTGTTGCTATGATGACCAATGAGCTAAGATAAGGCAGGGATTTGCCTAGCAATGATTTATAGATGACCTGGAGCCAGTGGGTTTGGCGACGAATATGTAGTGAGAGGGCCAGCCAACGAAAGCGTACAGGTCACAATGGTGGGTAGTACATGGGGCTTTGGTGACAAAACGGATGGCACTGTGAAAGACTACATCCAATTTGCTGAGTAGAGTGTTGGAGGCTATTTTGTAAATGACATCGCCAAAGTCAAGGATCGGTAGGATAGTCAGTTTTACGAGGGCATGTTTGGCAGCATGAGTGAAGGAGGCTTTGTTGCGAAATAGGAAGCCAATTCTAGATTTTACTTTGGATTGGAGATGCTTAATGTGAGTCTGGAAGGAGAGTTTACGGTCTAACCAGACACCTAGGTATTTGTAGTTGTCCACATATTCTAAGTCAGACCCGCCGAGAGTAGTGATTCTAGTCGGGCGGGCGGACGGGTGCAAGCAGCGTTCGATTGAAGAGCATGCATTTAGTTTTACTAGCGTTTAAGAGCAGTTGGAGGCTATGGAAGGAGTGTTGTATGGCATTGAATCTCGTTTGGAGTTTTTTTAACACAGTGTCCAATGAAGGGCCAGATGTATACAAAATGGTGTCGTCTGCATAGAGGTGGATCTGAGAGTCACCAGCAGCAAGAGCGACATCATTGATATACACAGAGAATAGAGTCAGCCCGAGAATTGAACCCTGTGGCACCCCCATAGAAACTGCCAGAGATCCAGACAACAGGCCCTCCGATTTGACACATTGAACTCTATCTGAGAAGTAGTTGGTGAACCAGGCGAGGCAGTCATTTGAGAAACCAAGGCTGTTTAGTCTGCCAATAAGAATGCGGTGATTGACAGAGTCGAAAGCCTTGGCCAGGTCGATGAAGACGGCTGCACAGTACTGTCTTTTATCGATCGCAGTTATGATATCGTTTAGGACCTTGAGCGTGGCTGAGGTGCACCCATGACCAGCTCGGAAACCAGATTGCATAGCGGAGAAGGTACGGTGGGATTCGAAATGGTCGGTGATCTGTTTGTTAACTTGGCTTTCAAATACTTTCGAAAGGCAGGGCAGGATGGATATACAGTGAGGGAAAAAAGTAGTTGATCCCCTGCTGATTTTGTACGTTTGCCCACTGACAAGGACATGATCAGTCTATAATTTTAATGGTAGGTTTATTTGAACAGTGAGAGACTACAACAACAAAAATCCAGAAAAACGCATATGTCAAAAATGTTATAAATTGATTTGAATTTTAATAGGGAAATAAGTATTTGACCCCCTCTCAATCAGAAAGATTTCTGACTCCCAGGTGTCTTTTATACAGGTAACGAGCTGAGATTAGGAGCACACTCTTAAAGGGAGTGCTCCTAATCTCAGTTTATTACCTGTATAAAAAACACCTATCCACAGAAGCAATCAATCAATCAGATTCCAAACTCTCCACCATGGCCAAGACCAAAGAGCTCTCCAAGGATGTCAGGGACAAGATTGTAGACATACACAAGGCTGGAATGGGCTACAAGACCATCGCCAAGCAGCTTGGTGAGAAGGTGACAACAGTTGGTGTGATTATTCGCAAATGGAAGAAACACAAAAGAACTGTCAATCTCCCTCGGCCTGGGGCTCCATGCAAGATCTCACCTCGTGGAGTTGCAATGATCATGAGAACGGTGAGGAATCAGCCCAGAACTACACGGGAGGATCTTGTCAATGATCTCAAGGCAGCTGGGACCATAGTCACCAAGAAAAGTTGCATATCGCGGGGGCTGTTCAGTGCTAATCAAATCAAATTTCAAATCAAATTTTATTGGTCACATGCGCCGAATACAACAAGTGCAGACATTACAGTGAAATGCTTACTTACAGCCCTTAACCAACAGTGCGTTTATTTTAAACAAAAAAAGTAAGAATAAAACAACAACAAAAAAAGTGTTGAGAAAAACAAAGAGCAGAAGTAAAATAAAGTGACAGTAGGGAGGCTATATATACAGGGGGGTACCGGTGCAGAGTCAATGTGCGGGGGCACCGGCTAGTTGAGGTAGTTGAGGTAATATGTACATGTGGGTAGAGTTAAAGTGACTATGCATAAATACTTAACAGAGTAGCAGCAGCGTAAAAGGATGGGGTGGGGGGGGCAGTGCAAATAGTCCGGGTAGCCATGATTAGCTGTTCAGGAGTCTTATGGCTTGTGGGTAGAAGCTGTTGAGAAGTCTTTTGGACCTAGACTTGGCACTCCGGTACCGCTTGCCGTGCGGTAGCAGAGAGAACAGTCTATGACTAGGGTGGCTGGAGTCTTTGACAATTTTGAGGGCCTTCCTCTGACACCGCCTGGTATAGAGGTCTTGGATGGCAGGGAGCTTTGCCCCAGTGATGTACTGGGCCGTACGCACTACCCTCTGTAGTGCCTTGCGGTCAGAGGCCAAGCAGTTGCCATACCAGGCGGTGATGCAACCAGTCAGGATGCTCTCGATGGTGCAGCTGTAGAATTTTTTGAGGATCTGAGGACCCATGCCAAATCTTTTTAGTCTCCTGAGGGGGAATAGGCTTTGTCGTGCCCTCTTCACGACTGTCTTGGTGTGCTTGGACCATGATAGTTCGTTGGTGATGTGGACACCAAGGAACTTGAAGCTCTCAACCTGTTCCACTACAGCCCCGTCGATGAGAATGGGGGCGTGCTCAGTCCTCTTTTTTTTCCTGTAGTCCACAATCATCTCCTTTGTCTTGGTCACGTTGAGGGAGAGGTTGTTGTGCAGTACGCCACAGGATGTTTTTGTGCTGGTCAAGGGCAGTCAAGTCTGGGGTGAACCAGGGGCTATATCTGTTCTTAGTTCTGATTTTTTTGAATGGGGAATGCTTATTTAAGATGGAGAGGAAAGCACTTTTAAAGAACAACCAGGCATCCTCTACTGACGGAATGAGGTCAATATCTAGCACATCTAGCATTCCAGTGTTAATACTAATTGTAATTATTTTGCACTATAGCCTATTTATTGCCTTACCTCCATAACTTGCTACATTTGCACACACTGTATATATATTTTCTGTTGTATTTTTTGACTTTATGTTTTTTTACCCCATATGTAACTCTGTGTTGTTGTTTTTATCGCACTGCTTTGCTTTATCTTGGCCAGGTCGCAGTTGTAAATGACAACTTGTTCTCAACTGGCTTACCTGGGTAAATAAAGGTGAAATAAAATAAATAAAAATATCCATCCAGGATACCCGGGCCAGGTCAATTAGAAAGGCCTGCGTGCTAAAGTGTTTTAGGGAGCGTTTGACAGTGATGAGGGGTGGTCGTTTGACCGCGGACCCATTACAGACGCAGGCAATGAGGCAGTGATCGCTGAGATCCTGGTTGAAGACAGCGGAGGTGTATTTAGAGGGTAAATTAGTCAGGATGATATCTATGAGGGTGCCCATGTTTATGGATTTAGGGTTGTACCTGGTAGGTTCCTTGATAATTTGTGTGAGATTGAGGACATCTAGTTTAGATTGTAGGATGGCCGGGGTGTTAAGCATATCCCAGTTTAGGTCACCAAGCAGTACGGACTCTGAGGAAAGATGGGGGGCAATCAATTCACATATGGTGTCCAGGGCACAGCTGGGGGCAGAGGGGGGTCTGTAGCAAGCGGCAACAGTGAGAGACTTATTTCTGGAAAGGTGGATTTTTAGAGGAAGAAGCTCAAACTGTTTGGGCACAGACCTGGATAGTATGATAGAGCTCTGCATGCTATCTCTACAGTAGATTGCAACTCCACCCCCTTTGGCAGTTCTATCTAGACGGAAAATGTTGTAGTTGGGGATGGAAATTTCTGAATTTTTGGTGGCCTTCCTAAGCCAGGATTCAGACACTGCTAGAACATCAGGGTTGGCGGAGTGTGCTAACGCAGTGAGTAACTCAAACTTAGGGAGGAGGCTTCTGATGTTAACATGCAAGAAACCAAGGCTTTTATGGTTACAGAAGTCAACAAATGATAGTGCCTGGGGAGTAGGAGTGATACTGGGGGCTACAGGGCCTGGGTTAACCTCTACATCACCAGAGGAACAGAGGAGGAATAGAATAAGGATACGGCTAAAGGCTTTAAGAACTGGTCTTCTAGTGTGTTGGGTACAGAGAATAAAAGGGGCAGATTTCCGGGCGTTGTAGAATAGATTCAGGGCATTATGTACAGACAAGGATATGGAAGGATATGAGTACAGTGAAGGTAAACCTAAGCGTTGGGTAACGATGAAAGAGATAGCCTCTGGGGGCCTCTACAGTGAAATAGTACAATAAGAACTAACCCAAACAGCAATAGGCAAGGCATATTGACATGGGAGAGAGGGATAAAGCAATCACAGGTTTTATTCGAGAGAGCTAAAACAACAGCTGGTAATGGCGACGAAAGTTTGAGCTGAAGCTAAACAGATAAACAGGATGGGGCACCGTAAAAAGGAACAGTCCAGCAGGCATCAGCTGTATAGCTGAGTGATCATAAGGTCCAGTGATCAGCAATAGTTGAGTCCGGGAACAGTTCGGTGGCTGCTACGGCACAGGCGAGCAGGAGGCACGGCTGTTGATTGCGTGTGCTAGCAGGCCTGGGCTAGCAGATGGATCTTCGTGGTCGTCGCAACGGGAAGCCTGTTGAAACCACATCAGACGATTATGTCGGCAGACCAGTCGTGATGGATCGGCGGGGCTCCGTTTCAACACTAGGAGGTCCCGTCCGGTTGACAGAGATGTAGATAGCCGGGAGATGGGCCTGGCTCGAGGCTAGCTCAAGGCTAACTGGTGCTTGTTTCGGGACAGTGGTGATTAGCCAACAACTACAACAGCCATTCGGTTGCAGCTAGCTAGTTGCGATGATCCGGTGTTAAGGTCCAGTGATTCAGTGATTCTGGCAGAAACTCCGATATGTTCTGGGTCGATAGTGCGATGTGCAGACTGTGCAGACTGGCCGATAATTGTCCAGGCTAGAGCTGGCTGGTAGGTAGTGCAGGCCTAGAGCTGGCTGGTAGGTAGTGCAGGCCACGGACAGTGGTGAAGACCGCTAACGGTGGCTAATAGCAAGTAGCTAGTTAGCTGGCTAGCTGGCTAGTTTCAGCCGGAGGGTCTAGATAAAAAGGTATAAAGAAATAATAGAATCCGTTCCACATTGGGCGGGTTGCAGGAAAGTATATTTAGTTAAAGGATGGAAAGTGAGATTGAGAAATATATACGAAAAAGACAAAAAACTAAAAAAACTGGCTTACACGAGGACACTACAGAAAACACGACCGCACTGCTACGCCATCTTGGAACATTGAGCCATTTGCATTACTAGTTATAACTGTCACGAACGTTGACTGATGACTCGTGGAACCAAGGCGCAGCGTGATAAGCGTACATTTTATTTAGTACACAACACACGAACAAAACAACAAAACGAACGATACGTGAAGTCCTGAGGTTACAACAACACAAACCTTTACGGAACAAGATCCCACAAACTAACTGGTGCCAACAGGCTGCCTAAGTATGGTCCCCAATCAGAGACAACGAGCTACAGCTGCCTCTGATTGGGAACCACCCTGGCCAACATAGATCTAAACGATCTAGAACAAAAAACATAGAAAACTAAACATAGAAAATCCACACCCTGGCTCAACATTTAAGAGTCCCCAGAGCCAGGGCGTGACAATAACCTAATGTTAGCTAGTTAACATTGAACCTGGTTGGTTAGCTACCTGCAGATTCATGCAGGGTAGTAACGTTATGAGTTGGGATTATGGTTCATTGTTTAGCTAGCTAGCTACATGTCTAAACAAAAGACTCCACTATGCAAGTAACCATTTTAATGGAATGTTAATGATGTCACTGCGACAACTGTCGATAGATGTAGCTGGTAAATTCGCTCTGGCTATCTACTCCGATTTCAGAGCACTCTCGTCTGAGTGTGCCAGAGCTCAGAATAACTGACAAATTTATGAACGCTCAACACCCGTTGAATATGGCCGGTGTCAGTAAACATTGGCAAAGAAGCGTCATTGTTGCCAGCAGCACAGTTGCAGTCACCAACGCTCTGGATAACATAAAAACAGCCAAACCAGCTCCGCTAGGGCGAGTAAAATGTGCTGTTCTCTCATTTGTGTCTGTAAGTAGAAGCAAACTAGCCAACGTTAGCCAGTTAGCTTGGGTGCTTGACTGCTGTTGATAGGTCAGAACGCTCGGATCAACCCTACTCCTCGGCCAGAGCATCCAGTGTGCGTTCTGAACGCTCCGAGAGCGAAACACTCTGAATTCACAAACGGACAATCTGACAACGCTCTGAGTTTACGAACGCCTAGAGCACACTCTGGCACTCCAGATTAAATTTACGAACACACCCGTAGTATAAACTAGCCTTTAGTCTTGAAATCTTTTGTTGTTTAGTACATGGCCTCGCAGTGCTAGCTGTGCCACTAGAGATCCTGGTTCGAATCCAGGCTCTGTCGTAGCCGGCCGCGAACGGGAGACCCATGGGGCGGCGCACAATTGGCCCAGCGTCGTCCAGGGTAGGGGAGGGAATGGCCGGCAGGGATGTAGCTCAATTGGTAGAGCATGGCGTTTGCAACGCCAGGGTTGTGGGTTCGATTCCCACGGGGGGCCAGTATGAACAAATAATAATGTATGCACTCACTAACTGTAAGTCGCTCTGGATAAGAGCGTCTGCTAAATGACTAAAAATGTAAAATGTAAAAAATGTAAAAATGTGAATCCTTAAAGAGATGGGTGGGTCTAAAGCATAAGAGGGTGTGAACGATACTGAATGGGTGTAGACAAAGAAGAGCTCTCCAGTAAGTGTACCAAAACATTCAAGGGCCATTTTCTCAAAAGTGAGGTTACAAGTTTATCAACTTTCAAAGCAGAATTACTTTCCCATTGTTCCTCAACTGTAGTGTATGATATACAATTTTCTAGCTCTGAGTCTCTACTTTTTATCCAATGTAAAAAAAAACACAATTTCAAATTTTGCTACATAAGACTGAATCGAGCCCGTCGGTCATATTTTGTTATGTTACATCCTTATTCTGAAATTGATTAAATTAATTGTTTTCCTTATCAATCTACACACAATACCCCATAATAACAAAGTGAAAACCGTTTTTTAGAAATGTTTGCAAATGTATAAAAAATTAAAAACAGAAATACCTTATTTACTAAGTATTCAGACCGTTTGATATGAGACTCGAAATTGAGCTCAGGTGCATCCTGTTTCCATTGATCAACTTTGAGATGGTTCTACAACTTGATTGGAGTCCACCCGTGGTCAATTCAATTGATTGGACATGATTTGGAAAGGCACACACCTGTCTATATAAGGTCCCACAGTTGACAGCGCATGTCAGAGCAAAAACCAAGCCATGAGGTCGAAGGAATTGTCCGTAGAGCTCCGAGACAGGATTGTGTCGAGGCACAGATCTGGGGAAGGGTACCAAAAACGTTTTGCAGCATTGAAGGTCCCCAAGAACACAGTGGCCTCCATTATTCTTAAATGGAAGAAGTTGCCGCCCGGCCAAACTGAGCAATTGGGGGAGAACGGCATTGGTCAGGGAGGTGACCAAGAACCCGATGGTCACTCTGACAGAGCTCCAGAGTTCCTCTGTGGAGATGGGAGAACCTTCCAGAAGGACAACCATCTCTGCAGCACTCCACCAATCAGGCCTTTATGGTAGAGTGGCCAGATGGAAGCCACTCCTCAGTAAAAGGCACATGACAGCCCACTTGGAGTTTGCCAAAAGGCACCTAAAGGACTCTCAGACCATTCTTTGGTCTGATGAAACCAAGATTGAACTCTTTGGTCTGAATGCCAAGCATCACGTCTGGAGGAAACCTGGCACCATCCCTACGGTGAAGCATGGTGGTGGCAGCATCATGCTGTGGGGATGTTTTTCAGCGGCAGGAACTGGGAGACTAGTCAGGATCGAGGGAAATATGAAAGGAGAAAAGTACAGAGAGATCATTGATGAAAACCTGCTCCAGATCACTCAGGACCTCAGACTGGGGAGAAGGTTCACCATCCAACAGGACAACAACCCCAAGCACACAGCCAAGACAACGTAGAAGTGGCTTCGGGACAAGTCTCTGAATGTCCTTGAGTGGCCCAGCCAGAGCCCGGACTTGAACCCAATCTAACATCTCTGGAGAGACCTGAAAATAGCTGTGCAGCAACGCTCCCCATCCAACCTGACAGAGCTTGAGAGGATCTGCAGAGAAGAATGGGAGAAACTCCCCAAATACAGGTGTGCCAAGCTTTTAGCGTCATACCCAAGAAGACTCGAGGCTGTAATCACTGCCAAAGGTGCTTCAACAAAGTACTGAGTAAAGGATCTGAATACTTGTGTAAATGTCATATTTCAGTTTTGCATTTTTTATACATTTGCAAACATTTCTACAAACCTGTTTTTGCTTAGTCGTTATGGGGTATTGTGTGTAGATTGATGAGGAAAATGTAATACATTTTTGAACAAGGCTGTAACGTAACAAAATGTGGAAAATGTCAAGGGGACAGAATACTTTCCGAATGCACTGTATGTACATTATTGTTGTACTTTAGCAAACGCCTCTGGTAAAACCTTTTTTATTCTATGTGCTATGCATTTCGCCAGGCCTTTCGCAAATCACAACATTGAAGTGTAAGAGGCCTCACGTTTTTCAATGGACTGAGTGACACACAGAGGAGCCAGAGACCCTGAGAGGAGCAGCCTCAGTGACAGACAGATGATCCAGACAGACAGAGGATCCCAATCTGCTGGGACACAACACTACAGAAGGCAGAAATAACACCAGATAGATAAATAAGTTAAGAAAACCATTTTCTCTGTATTCTTTGTGATCTACAGCAGGGAGTAGTGATAGTAGTGATAGTTGTTTAGTTGTTTGAGGTTGATTAAGTGGACTACTCCAAATGCAGCGCCAAGGTACTATTCAGCTTAAATAATAGATGTCTGTATACAGCAACTCAGCTACTTAGGCTGTGAGTTGCAGAGGGGTCAAATCAAAATCAAATCAAATGTTATTGGTCACATACACATATTTGCGGGTGTAGCAAAATGCTTGTGTTCCTAGCTCCAACAGTGCAGTAGTATCTAACAATACACACATCTAAAAGTAAAATTACTATTATTATTATTATTATTATTATTATTAAAATAATGGAATTAAGAAATATATAATTAGGACGAACAATGTCGGAGTGGTATTGACTAAAATACAGTAGAATAGAATACAGTATATACATATGAGATGAGTAAAGCAGTATGTAAACATTATTAAAGTGACCAGTGTTCCATTATTAAAGTGGCCAGTGATTTCAATAGGCAGCAACAGCCTCTAATGTGCTAGTGGTGGCTATTTAACAGTCTGATGGCCTTGAGATAGAAGCTGTTTTTCATTCTCTCGGTCCCAGCTTTGATGCACCTGTACTGACATCGCCTTCTGGATGATAGCGGGGTGAACAGGCCGTGGCTCGGGTGGTTGATGTCCTTGATGATCTTTTTGGCCTTCCTGTGAAATTGGGTGCTGTAGGTATCCTGGCGGGCAAGCAGTTTGCCCCCGGTGATGCATTGGGCAGACTGCACCACCCTCTGGAGAGCCTTGCGGTTGCGGGCGGTGCAGTTGCGTACCAGGCGGTGATACTGCTGACGGGATGCCACAGTGCTGAAGCTCTTCCAGTCAGCTAATGCTTCCAGTAAACATTATATAACCTTCCTAATTACATACTTGACCTGCTCATTGACTGTTTAAGAGTGGTTTGGATTTAATTACTTTATTTAAATCAATAAAGCTACAGTAAACAACTACAAATCAGGGTTGGAATGTAACACCAGCCACCAGCCAGATGGTGGTAGATTTGGCCATTGGCTGGTGGAATGTATATTCTTACCCGCCACATTGGCCGGCGGTCACACAGAGCATTTGGGATGTTTTTTTTTTTTTTTTTTTAAATCAAAGCCCACACGTAAAAAAACATATATTTAAAAAAAATACATATTTGAGTGTGAGTGTGTGTCAGCCCTTTAAGAGAGAATCTCAACGCTACAGTGCTGAAAGCGGGGTGGGGTAACAGTGTTTTCTGGGATTTATCTTCATGATTTATTTTTTTCTGATACAACTGTGGCTGGTAAAATGAGTTAATTTCCCACCCTGACTACAATCCACTGTCCTTTTATCCAATAAAAAACCATTCTGTTTGGCATAGTCTGTGTGGAATGAGCACCAGAGTAATGAGGACTGGTTCTTCTGTCAAGGGCTGATGTAAGTGTGGTGTGGAAGTCAGGCGCAGGACACCGAAGCTTAGTCCAACAAAGTTTACTAGTTAACCACTAGGCAAAAATACAATAGACGGCCTCAAAAACACACAGAGGCGAGCGATTACGCAAACTGTGCGTAAACTCCAAAACAACAAACAGAGCAAACACGCAGCACTAACAGACATGCGAAAAACAACACACAACCTAACCAATACAAAACAGGCAACTTATAGAACACATAATCAGACACAAACGGACACAGGTGCAATAGACAGACAAAAGCAATCAAACATAGAAACATTCAACGGTGGCAGCTAGTACTCCGGGGACGACGAACGCCGAAGCCTGCCCGAACTAGGAGGAGGAGCAGCCTCGGCAGAATCCGTGACAGATATCCTGTATATTTAGTAAACCCCCGGGGAGGAACATTCATCAGAATAATGCTGACAAATAAACAGAGAAGATCAGAGAGCTCCAAACTGAGCTTCTGTTCATAGTGGATATATTATAGACTATGTTGTGTATTGTGTTCATAGTAGATATATTATAGACTATGTTGTGTATTGTGTTCATAGTGGATATATTATAGACTATGTTGTGTATTGTGTTCATAGTGGATATATTATAGACTATGTTGTGTATTGTGTTCATAGTGGATATATTATAGACTATGTTGTGTATTGTGTTCATAGTAGATATATTATAGACTATGTTGTGTATTGTGTTCATAGTAGATATATTATAGACTATGTTGTGTATTGTGTTCATAGTGGATATATTATAGACTATGTTGTGTATTGTGTTCATAGTGGATATATTATAGACTATGTTGTGTATTGTGTTCATAGTGGATATATTATAGACTATGTTGTGTATTGTGTTCATAGTAGATATATTATAGACTATGTTGTGTATTGTGTTCATAGTAGATATATTATAGACTATGTTGTGTATTGTGTTCATAGTGGATATATTATAGACTATGTTGTGTATTGTGTTCATAGTGGATATATTATAGACTATGTTGTGTATTGTGTTCATAGTGGATATATTATAGACTATGTTGTGTATTGTGTTCATAGTGGATATATTATAGACTATGTTGTGTATTGTGTTCATAGTAGATATATTATAGACTATGTTGTGTATTGTGTTCATAGTAGATATATTATAGACTATGTTGTGTATTGTGTTCATAGTGGATATATTATAGACTATGTTGTGTATTGTGTTCATAGTGGATATATTATAGACTATGTTGTGTATTGTGTTCATAGTAGATATATTATAGACTATGTTGTGTATTGTGTTCATAGTGGATATATTATAGACTATGTTGTGTATTGTGTTCATAGTGGATATATTATAGACTATGTTGTGTATTGTGTTCATAGTAGATATATTATAGACTATGTTGTGTATTGTGTTCATAGTGGATATATTATAGACTATGTTGTGTATTGTGTTCATAGTAGATATATTATAGACTATGTTGTGTATTGTGTTCATAGTAGATATATTATAGACTATGTTGTGTATTGTGTTCATAGTGGATATATTATAGATTATGTTGTGTATTGTGTTCATAGTGGATATATTATAGACTATGTTGTGTATTGTGTTCATAGTAGATATATTATAGACTATGTTGTGTATTGTGTTCATAGTGGATATATTATAGACTATGTTGTGTATTGTGTTCATAGTGGATATATTATAGACTATGTTGTGTATTGTGTTCATAGTGGATATATTATAGACTATGTTGTGTATTGTGTTCATAGTAGATATATTATAGACTATGTTGTGTATTGTGTTCATAGTGGATATATTATAGACTATGTTGTGTATTGTGTTCATAGTAGATATATTATAGACTATGTTGTGTATTGTGTTCATAGTAGATAGCGAGACTATGTTGTGTATTGTGTTCATAGTAGATAGCTAGACTATGTTGTGTATTGTGTTCATAGTAGATAGCGAGACTATGTTGTGTATTGTGTTCATAGTAGATAGCTAGACTATGTTGTGTATTGTGTTCATAGTGGATATATTATAGACTATGTTGTGTATTGTGTTCATAGTAGATAGCTAGACTATGTTGTGTATTGTGTTCATAGTGGATATATTATAGACTATGTAGTGTATTGTGTTCATAGTAGATATATTATAGACTATGTTGTGTATTGTGTTCATAGTAGATAGCTAGACTATGTTGTGTATTGTGTTCATAGTGGATATATTATAGACTATGTTGTGTATTGTGTTCATAGTGGATATATTATAGACTATGTTGTTTATTGTGTTCATAGTGGATATATTATAGACGATGTTGTGTATTGTGTTCATAGTGGATATATTATAGACTATGTTGTGTATTGTGTTCATAGTAGATATATTATAGACTATGTTGTGTATTGTGTTCATAGTGGATATATTATAGACTATGTTGTGTATTGTGTTCATAGTGGATATATTATAGACTATGTTGTATTGTTGCTATTTGGAGGCAGAATGTTTCAGTCGTTCTAGTCTGGTCCTGAAGCTCTCCTCTTGGACTCTCAGCTTCTCTGTGAATTCAGCCTGTAACAACACAAGAGGAAAGCCATTGATAATAGTTTGGATAACTGCTCATTATTTACCACATGGTGAATAGGAGTGCTTCACCATTTACAAAATGGTGCCCTATTCATCCAAAAGATGATTGCATGTATTTCCCCGGCTGCATGTTGGACTGTGTCCTGGAGAATGGAACAGTTCCAATCTACTTATGGAATTCACCCACAGCTTGTCCTACATTTGACCATTTCAACATGTCTACCATATAAGGTATGATGAGACCCACATGCCTGATGAAACTCCTGGGAACATATCCCCTTCAGAGGAAAAAATGAATGTTATTAAATATCGTTTAACAAGAGGGCAGCAATTTGGCCTGGCAGAGACGATCCACATGAAGGTTAAAGCCGTCACTACAATCTGGAGCCTGAGTTAGAGAACCTGCTGGAAGTGTGCAGCGTTCACTGGATCTCGCTCTCATTGTTCTGACTGGAACTGACGGATTCCATTACATCATCTGCTCAATGGCATCTTTTGATATAAGTACAAATGTAGCAGAGTGAAATATGTAATTGATCTTGAGCAGACAGAAAATAAGAGAGAATGGTTAGAAATAGCTGTAGTTGTGTGGTGGTGGATCATTCAGAATAAGGATGCTGCACACTGTTGGTGATGAGGTCTCACATTACAGCAGAGCCACTCAATAACATGGACACCAGTCAGTCAGTCAGCCTGTCTGTCAGTCAGTCAGTCAGAATGTCAGTCAGCCTGTCAGTCAGCATGTCAGTCTGTCAGTCAGTCAGTCAGCCTGTAAGTCAGTCAGTCAGCCTGTAAGTCAGTCAGCCAGCATGTCAGTCGGCCTGTCAGTCAGTCAGTCAGTCTGTCAGCCTGTCAGTCAGTCAGCCTGTCAGTCAGTCAGTCAGCCTGTCAGTCAGTCAGTCAGTCACTCAGTCAGTCAGTCAGTCAGCCTGTCAGTCAGTCAGTCAGCCTGTCAGTCAGTCAGTCAGTCACTCAGTCAGTCAGTCAGCCTGTCAGTCAGTCAGTCAGCCTGTCAGTCAGTCAGTCAGTCACTCAGTCAGTCAGTCAGTCAGCCTGTCAGTCAGTCAGTCACTCAGTCAGTCAGTCAGCATGTCAGTCTGTCAGTCAGTCAGTCAGCCTGTAAGTCAGTCAGCCAGCATGTCAGTCGGCCTGTCAGTCAGTCAGTCAGTCTGTCAGCCTGTCAGTCAGTCAGTCAGTCAGTCAGTCAGTCAGTCAGTCAGTCAGCCTGTCAGTCAACCTGTCAGTCAGTCAGTCAGCCTGTCAGTCAGTCAGTCAGCCTGTCAGTCAGTCAGTCAGCCTGTCAGCCAGTCAGTCAGTCAGTCAGCCAGTCAGCCAGTCAGTCAGTCAGTCAGTCAGTCAGCCTGTCAGCCAGTCAGTCAGTCAGTCAGTCAGTCAGCCAGTCAGCCAGTCAGTCAGTCAGTCAGTCAGTCAGTCAGTCAGTCAGTCAGCCAGTCAGTCAGTCAGTCAGCCAGTCAGCCAGTCAGTCACTCAGTCAGTCAGTCAGTCAGTCAGTCAGTCAGTCAGCCAGTCAGTCAGTCAGTCAGTCAGCCAGTCAGTCAGTCAGCCAGTCAGCCAGTCAGTCAGTCAGTCAGTCAGTCAGTCAGCCTGTCAGCCAGTCAGCCAGTCAGTCAGCCAGTCAGCCAGTCAGTCAGTCAGTCAGTCAGTCAGTCAGTCAGTCAGTCAGTCAGTCAGCCAGTCAGCCAGTCAGCCAGTCAGTCACTCAGTCAGTCAGTCAGTCAGTCAGTCAGTCAGTCAGTCAGCCTGTCAGCCAGTCAGTCAGTCAGTCAGTCAGCCAGTCAGCCAGTCAGTCAGTCAGTCAGTCAGTCAGCCTGTCAGCCAGTCAGTCAGTCAGTCAGCCAGTCAGCCAGTCAGTCAGTCAGCCAGTCAGTCAGTCAGTCAGTCAGTCAGTCAGTCAGTCAGCCTGTCAGCCAGTCAGTCAGTCAGCCAGTCAGTCAGTCAGTCAGTCAGTCAGTCAGTCAGTCAGTCAGTCAGTCAGTCAGTCAGTCAGCCAGTCAGTCAGTCAGTCAGTCAGTCAGTCAGCCAGTCAGTCAGTCAGCCTGTCAGTCAGTCAGTCAGTCAGTCAGTCAGTCAGTCAGTCAGTCAGCCCGTCAGTCAGCCCGTCAGTCAGTCAGTCAGTCAGTCAGTCAGTCAGTCAGTCAGTCAGTCAGCCTGTCAGCCAGTCAGTCAGTCAGTCAGCCAGTCAGTCAGTCAGTCAGTCAGTCAGCCAGTCAGTCAGCCTGTCAGCCAGTCAGTCAGTCAGTCAGCCAGTCAGTCAGTCAGTCAGTCAGTCAGCCAGTCAGTCAGCCTGTCAGCCAGTCAGTCAGTCAGTCAGTCAGTCAGTCACTCACTCAGTCAGTCAGTCAGTCAGCCTGTCAGCCTGTCAGTCAGTCAGTCAGTCAGTCAGTCAGTCAGTCAGTCAGTCAGCCAGTCAGTCAGCCAGTCAGTCAGTCAGTCAGTCAGTCAGTCAGTCAGTCAGTCAGTCAGTTAGTGCAGCTGTTCAGCTCTTTATCACACAGGCCTCTCTAGTGTTATTACGTCTGGCATCCTATTCCCTATTTAGGGCACTACTTTCAACCAAGGCCCACAGGACTCTGGTCAAACGTAGTGCACTACATAGGGAATAGGGAGCCATTTGGGACACATGCCTACATGTCTCTGTTGTCCTATTAAGACCTATCATAATGAAAACCACCAGTACGGTTCTATAACATGATAGCTAGTAGTATAATACAAAGCTGCGTTTCCTGTTTCACATCAAACATATTCAACTGGTGTGGAAGACATGAAAACCTCCAACAACGTCCACACGTTGTTGTTCTGCTGAAGTCAGCATGGTTATATTTGGACTGGTTATTGGAGTTCAGCTGAGAATTGACCTCCAAATGGACGGGGGTGTTTTGTTTGGAACAATGATCAAATTCAACTGTATGAAACAGCAGTAGAAAATACATGAAGATTGTTTATTTCAATAAAAACTATACAACAGCTTTAAAGGATTCAGATTCATCATGAAATCCTACCTGTAGATTTCCCAGCATCTCTGTGGTCAGGTCTCCCAGCACGTCTTTGACATCCTGAATGTTATATCCTTCAAATCCTGTATCCTTCTTCTCCTTCTCCTGCAGATCTGTTTTAACTGCTACCTCTCCATCCTCCTCCTGACTGCTCCTCTGTCCCTGGGTCAGTAGGACACCATCCTCCTCCTGGCTGCTCCTCTGTCCCTGGGTCAGTAGGACACCATCCTCCTCCTGGCTGGTCCTCTGTCCCTGGGTCAGTAGGACACCATCCTCCTCCTGGCTGGTCCTCTGTCCCTGGGTCAGTAGAACACCATCTATCAGACAGGCTGGTCCTCTGTCCCTGGGTCAGTATCAGACAGGTAGAATATTACAGTAATGGAGGTAGTCATCAGTAGCCCTCCAGTACAGTACCTCTTCACGCTGTTCAACAGGAGAAGGAGCCATGTAATGGAGGAAGACTTCAGTAGTCATGCCTTCTTCCAGCGGAGCTACAAAGTCTGCTGAGCTGATCACCTCAATGGTCCTCTGGAATACAGTTAGTCAGGAAACATAGAGGTTGTATTCTCACCCATGACTTTACAGTACAATATGTCAGATGTTTGCCTTCCCTTCTACATTTGTGAATATATTAAGAGAAGGATCATATTAAATGGTAACATACGTTGTAAAGATATCAATGGGAAATCAAACAGAGTCATTCCTAGTAGTTCCAACCTGTCAGGGATGAGTCACTATACTACAGCTCTCTGTCTGGAAATAAAGAGTCTGCACAGTTTATTATGTCACTTCCTGGAACGTTGCAGCTCCTATAAAAGGTCTCTGGTTGAACAAATCAATGTCATGAGATCTAATGTTATTATAGGCAACATGAATGCTGTGATAATGTGAGAGGAACAGAGTGAATTGTGGGGATTGCCATTTGTTTCAGCACACTACATGCAGTATAGGGCTGGTACATTCACAGTAAAGGGATTTCACTAGTTTGACTTGTCCTGATGGTGAGTTAGTCAGAGATGACAGATAAATAGTTACCCGATGGTGAGTTAGTCAGAGATGACAGAATTTGTCTCCTGATGGTGAGTTATTTAGTCAGCGATGACAGATAAATAGTCACCCGATGGTGAGTTAGTCAGAGATGACAGAATGTGTCTCCTGATGGTGAGTTAGCTAGTCAGAGATGACAGATATGTGGTCTCCTGATGGTGAGTTAGTTAATCAGAGATGACAGATAAATGGTCTCCTGATGGTGAGTTAGCTAGTCAGAGATGACAGATACGTGGTCTCCTGATGGTGAGTAAGACAGAGATGACAGATATGTGGTCTCCTGGTGGTGAGTTAGTTAATCAGAGATGACAGATATGTGGTCTCCTGATGGTGAGTTAGTTAATCAGAGATGACAGATAAATGGTCTTCTGATGGTGCGTTAGTTAATCAGAGATGACAGATAAATGGTCTTCTGATGGTGCGTTAGTTAGTCAGAGATGACAGATGAGTGGTCTTCTGATGGTGAGTTAGTTAGTCAGAGATGACAGATCAATGGTCTCCTGATGGTGCGTTAGTTAGTCAGAGATGACAGATAAATGGTCTCCACATGATGAGTTAGTTAGTTACAGATTACAGATAAATGGTATCCTAGTGGTGAGTAAGACAGAGATGACAGAATTGGTCTCTTATGGTGAGTTAGTTAATCAGAGATGACAGATAAATGGTCTCCTGATGGTGAGTTAATTATTCAGCGATGACAGATAAATGGTATCCAGATGATGAGTTAGTTAGTTACAGATTACAGATAAATGGTCTCCTGGTGGTGAGTTAGTTAATCAGAGATGACAGATAAATGGTCTCCTGATGGTGAGTTAGTTAGTCAGAGATGACAGATCAATGGTATCCAGATGATGAGTTAGTTAGTTACAGATTACAGATCAATGGTCTCCTGGTGGTGAGTAAGACAGAGATGACAGATCAATGAGTTAGTTAGACATAACAGATAACTGGTCTCCTGATGGTGCGTTAGTTAGTTAAAGATGACAGATAAACGGTCTCCTGATGGTCAGTTAGTCAGAGATGATAGATTAATGGTCTCCTGATGGTGAGTTAGTTAGTTAGTTAGTTAGTTAGTTAGTTAGAGATGACAGATTAATGGTCTCCTGGTGGTGAGTTAGTTAGTCAGAGATGACATAAATTGTCATGACTTCGGCCGAGGCTGCCTCCCCTCCTTGTTCGGGCAGGATTCGGCGTTCATCGTCACCAGAGTACTAACCACTGCCGCCCCAATCATCATCACAATTGTCTTGTCAATTACACACACCTGGTTCATATCCCCTCATTAGTCCGTGTATAAGTGTTCCCTCTGCCCCCTTGTCCTTGTGGGTGATTGTTTATTGTGAAGGTTAGTGAAGCTCGTGTATTTTGTTAGACGGGAGTATTTTCCCGTGTGCTTTGTATTTTCCAGTGCACCTGTTTTGTGCCCTGGAGTGTGTTTGATGCATTTCTGCATAAACCTGTATTTTTACGGATTAAAGCCTGTTATTCTGTGATTTACCCTCCTGCGCCTGACTCCTTCAACACCACCTCATCACATAAATGGTCTCCTGGTGGTGAGTTAGTTAGAGATGACAGATGAATGGTCTCCTGATGGTGAGTTAGTTAGAGATTACATTTAATGGTTTCCCTATGGTGAGTTAGTCAGAGATGACAGATAAATGGTCTCCTGATGGTGAATTAGTCAGAGATGACAGATAAATGGTCTCCTGATGGTGAGTTAGTCAGAGATGACAGATAAATGGTCTCCTGGTGGTGAGTTAGTTAGAGATGACAGATAAATGGTCTCCTGATGGTGAGTTAGTTAGTCAGAGATGACAGATAAATGGTCTCCTGATGGTGAGTTAGCTAGTCAGAGATGACAGATATGTGGTCTCCTGATGGTGAGTTAGTCAGAGATGACAGATAAATGGTCTCCTGGTGGTGAATTAGTCAGAGATGACAGATAAATGGTCTCCTGATGGTGAATTAGTCAGAGATGACAGATAAATGGTCTCCTGATGGTGAGTTAGTCAGAGATGACAGATAAATGGATCCTTAGGGACAATGACAGGAAAGGACTCTCTCTTTATGGTCACTGCCCTTCCAAGTTACTCACTAGCTTCCTTAAGGAAACCTCAACATACATACGGGACGCGCTGACACACGCATAGCTTCCTTAAGGAAACCTCAACATACATACGGGACGCGCTGACACACGCATAGCTTCCTTAAGGAAACCTCAACATACATACGGGACGCGCTGACACACGCATAGCTTCCTTAAGGAAACCTCAACATACATACGGGACGCGCTGACACACGCATAGCTTCCTTAAGGAAACCTCAACATACATACGGGACGCGCTGACACACGCATAGCTTCCTTAAGGAAACCTCAACATACATACGGGACGCGCTGACACACGCATAGCTTCCTTAAGGAAACCTCAACATACATACGGGACGCGCTGACACACGCATAGCTTCCTTAAGGAAACCTCAACATACATACGGGACGCGCTGACACACGCATAGCTTCCTTAAGGAAACCTCAACATACATACGGGACGCGCTGACACACGCGTACACAGCCTCACCTTCTCCCCAAGGAGTAGCTCCTCTCTGGGTTGGTGGAAGAGAAACTCATAGAGGTGGTAGTTCTGAAAGAGACTGCAGTAAACAGGTGAACCAACAGATCAGAACTTCAACATCCACTACGAGGTTCACTGCTCTGAATGGATTATCACCAGGTTAAGGAAGGACACTGTTAACGTGATATTAATAATGTAGACCCTACTAAAAAAGGCAGATAGAGAAGAGACTTGCTACCTGCACTTGAGGTAGTCAGTGATGGACATGGCCTGCTCTGCATCAAACAGTGGATCAACCTCTGGAGAAGGAGACTGGTGCGTTCCTGATATCAACTTGGCAAACTCATTCAGGTTATCACCAAATGGCATCTGCTTCTCTGGGACATTGTGGACAGATATAAAATACAGATATTAGCCACAGCCAGTCCACATTGATGTTAGCCATAAGAATCTGACTAGACGTTCATTCCTTCTCTCTCTAGCCGGAATAGTGCTATGCCAAGATCAGGACAGCGAGGAGCAAGAGATCTGGCTCGGAAAACGGACCTTAATCCAGGGGTGGGTGATGGCGCTGTATTCCTAATTATCATGTTATCCCAACTGACAAATCGAGAAGATTGAAATACTGCTAGTTTTGAATGAAAATGCCTTTTCGTCAGCATGCTAGGCTAGCTAATGCTAAAGGTCTTAATGATTATGTGAGCACACAGCCCCTAATGAAGGTCTTAATGATTATGTGAGCACACAGCCCCTAATGAAGGTCCTAATGATTATGTGAGCACACAGCCCCAAATGAAGGTCTTAATAATTATCTGAACACAGCCCCTAATGAAGGTCTTAATGATTATGTGAGCACACAGCCCCTAATGAAGGTCCTAATGATTATGTGAGCACACAGCCCCAAATGAAGGTCTTAATAATTATCTGAACACAGCCCCTAATGAAGGTCTTAATGATTAGGTGGTGAACACACAGCCCCTAATGAAGGTCTTAATGATTAGGTGGTGAACACACAGCCCCTAATGAAGGTCTTAATGATTATGTGGTGAACACACAGCCCCTAATGAAGGTCTTAATGATTAGGTGGTGAACACACAGCCCCTAATGAAGGTCTTAATGATTATGTGAACACAGCCACTAATGAAGGTCTTAATAATTATGTGAACACACAGCCCCCAATGAAGGTCTTAATGATTATGTGAACACACAGCCCCTAATGAAGGTCTTAATGATTATGTGAACACACAGCCCCCAATGAAGGTCTTAATGATTATGTGAGCACACAGCCCCTAATGAAGGTCCTAATGATTATATGAGCACACAGCCCCAAATGAAGGTCTTAATGATTAGGTGGTGAACACACAGCCCCTAATAAAGGTCTTAATGATTATGTGAACACACAGCCCCTAATGAAGGTCTTAATGATTATGTGAACACACAGCCACTAATGAAGGTCTTAATGATTATGTGAACACAGCCCCTAATGAAGGACTTAATGATTATGTGAACACACAGCCCCTAATGAAGGTCTTAATTATTATGTGAACACACAGCCCCTAATGAAGGTTTTAATGATTATGTGAACACACAGCCACTAATGAAGGTCTTAATGATTATGTGAACACAGCCCCTAATGAAGGTCTTAATGATTAGATGAGCACACAGCCCCTAATGAAGGTCTTAATGATTAGGTGGTGAACACACAGCCCCTAATGAAGGTCTTAATGATTAGGTGGTGAACACACAGCCCCTAATGAAGGTCTTAATGATTAGGTGAGCACACAGCCCCTAATGAAGGTCCTAATGATTATATGAGCACACAGCCCCTAATGAAGGTCTTCATGATTAGGTGGTGAACACACAGCCCCTAATAAAGTTCTTAATGATTAGATGAGCACACAGTCCCTAATGAAGGTCTTAATGATTAGGTGGTGAACACACAGCCCCTAATGAAGGTCTTAATGATTAGGTGGTGAACACACAGCCCCTAATGAAGGTCTTAATGATTAGGTGGTGAACACACAGCCCCTAATGAAGGTCTTAATGATTATGTGAACACAGCCCCTAATGAAGGTCTTAATGATTAGGTGAACACACAGCCCCTAATGAAGGTCTTAATGATTATGTGAACACACAGCCCCTAATGAAGGTCTTAATGATTATGTGAACACACAGCCCCTAATGAAGGTCTTAATGATTATGTGAACATACAGCCCCTAATGAAGGTCTTAATGATTATGTGAACACACAGCCCCTAATGAAGGTCTTAATGATTAGGTGGTGAACACACAGCCCCTAATGAAGGTCTTAATGATTAGGTGGTGAACACACAGCCCCTAATGAAGGTCTTAATGATTAGGTGGTGAACACACAGCCCCTAATGAAGGTCTTAATGATTATGTGAACACACAGCCCCTAATGAAGGTCTTAATAATTATGTGAACACACAGCCCCCAATGAAGGTCTTAATGATTATGTGAGCACACAGCCCCTAATGAAGGTCTTAATGATTATGTGAGCACACAGCCCCTAATGAAGGTCCTAATGATTATATGAGCACACAGCCCCAAATGAAGGTCTTAATGATTAGGTGGTGAACACACAGCCCCTAATAAAGGTCTTAATGATTATGTGAACACAGCCCCTAATGAAGGACTGAATGATTAGGTGAACACACAGCCCCTAATGAAGGTCTTAATGATTATGTGAACACACAGCCCCTAATGAAGGTTTTAATGATTATGTGAACACACAGCCACTAATGAAGGTCTTAATGATTATGTGAACACAGCCCCTAATGAAGGTCTTAATGATTAGATGAGCACACAGCCCCTAATGAAGGTCTTAATGATTGGGTGGTGAACACACAGCCCCTAATGAAGGTCTTAATGATTAGGTGAGCACACAGCCCCTAATGAAGGTCCTAATGATTATATGAGCACACAGCCCCAAATGAATGTCTTAATGATTAGGTGGTGAACACACAGCCCCTAATAAAGTTCTTAATGATTAGATGAGCACACAGTCCCTAATGAAGGTCTTAATGATTAGGTGGTGAACACACAGCCCCTAATGAAGGTCTTAATGATTAGGTGGTGAACACACAGCCCCTAATGAAGGTCTTAATGATTAGGTGGTGAACACACAGCCCCTAATGAAGGTCTTAATGATTATGTGAACACAGCCCCTAATGAAGGTCTTAATGATTAGGTGAACACACAGCCCCTAATGAAGGTCTTAATGATTATGTGAACACACAGCCCCTAATGAAGGTCTTAATGATTATGTGAACACACAGCCCCTAATGAAGGTCTTAATGATTATGTGAACATACAGCCCCTAATGAAGGTCTTACATTTACATTTTAGTCATTTAGCAGACGCTCTTAACCAGAGCGACTTACAGGAGCAATTAGGGTCAAGTGCCTTGCTCAAGGGCACATTAACGTCATTTAGCAGACGCTCTTAGCTAGAGCGACTCACAAATTGGTACGTTCACCCTATAGCCAGTGGGATAACCACTTTACAATTTGGGGGGTTAGAAGGATTACTTTATCCTATCCCAGGTATTCCTTAAAGAGGTGGGGTTTCAAATGTCTCCGGAAGGTGGTGAGTGACTCCGCTGTCCTGGCGTCGTGAGGGGAGCTTGTTCCACCATTGGGGTGCCAGAGCAGCGAACAGTTTTGACTGGGCTGAGGGGGGAGCTATGCTTCCGCAGAGGAAGGGAGCCAGCAGGCCAGAGGTGGATGAACGCAATGCCCTCGTTTGGGTGTAGGGACTGATCAGAGCCTGAAGGTACAGAGGTGCCGTTCCCCTCACTGCTCCATAGGCAAGCACCATGGTCTTGTAGCGGATGCGAGCTTCAACTGGAAGCCAGTGGAGTGTGCGGAGGAGGGGGGTGACGTGAGAGAACTTGGGAAGGTTGAACACCAGACGGGCTGCGGCATTCTGGATGAGTTGTAGGGGTTTAATGGCACAGGCAGGGGAGGCCAGCCAACAGCGAGTTGCAGTAGTCCAGACGGGAGATGACAAGTGCCTGGATTAGGACCTGTGCCGCTTCTTGTGTAAGGCAGGGTCGTACTCTCCGAATGTTGTAGAGCATGAACCTGCAGGAGCGGGTCACCGCCTTGATGTTGGCGGAGAACGACAGGGTGTTGTCCAGGGTCACGCCTAGGCTCTTCGCACTCTGGGAGGAGGACACAGCGGAGTTGTCAACCGTGATGGCGAGATCATGGAACGGGCAGTCCTTCCCCGGGAGGAAGAGCAGCTCCGTCTTGCCAGGGTTCAGCTTGAGGTGGTGATCCGTCATCCATACTGATATGTCTGCCAGACATGCAGAGATGCGATTCGCCACCTGGTTATCAGAAGGGGGAAAGGAGAAGATTAGTTGTGTATCGTCAGCGTAGCAATGATATGAAAGGCCATTTGAGGATATGACAGAGCCAAGTGACTTGGTGTATAGGGAGAAAAGGAGAGGGCCTAGAACTGAGCCCTGGGGGACACCAGTGGTGAGAGCGCGTGGTGCGGAGACAGCTTCTCGCCACGCCACTTGGTAGGGAGCGACCGGTCAGGTAGGACGCAATCCAGGAGTGAGCCGCGCCGGAGATGCCCAGCTCGGAGAGGGTGGAGAGGAGGATCTGATGGTTCACAGTATCAAAGGCAGCAGACAGGTCTAGAAGGACAAGAGCAGAGGAGAGAGAGTTAGCTTTAGCAGTGCGGAGAGTCTCCGTGACACAGAGAAGAGCAGTCTCAGTTGAATGACCAGTCCTGAAACCTGATTGGTTTGGATCAAGAAGGTCATTCTGAGAGAGATAGCAAGAGAGTTGGCTAAAGACGGCACGCTCAATAGTTTTGGAAAGAAAAGAAAGAAGGGATACTGGTCTGTAGTTGTTGACATCAGTGGGATCGAGTGTTGGTTTTTTGAGAAGGGGAGCAACTCTCGCTCTCTTGAAGACGGAAGGGACATGACCAGCGGTCAAGGATGAGTTGATCAGCGAGGTGAGGTAGGGGAGAAGGTCACCGGAGATGGTCTGGAGAAGAGAGGAGGGGATGGGGTCAAGCGGGCAGGTTGTTGGGCGGCCTGCAGTCACAAGTCGCAGGATTTTATCTGGAGAGAGAGGGGAGAAAGAAGTCAGAGCATAGGGTAGGGCAGTGTGAGCAGGACCAACAGTGTCATTAGACTTAACAAACGAGGATCGGATGTCGTCAACCTTCTTTTCAAAGTGGTTGACGAAGTCATCCACAGAGAGAGGAGGAGGGGGGAGGAGGATTCAGGAGGGAGGAAAATGTGGCAAAGAGCTTCCTAGGGTTAGAGGCAGATGCTTGGAATTTAGAGTGGTAGAAGGTGGCCTTAGCAGCAGAAACAGATGAAGAAAATGTAGAGAGGAGGGAGTGAAAAGAAGCCAGGTCGGCAGGGAGTTTAGTTTTCTTCCATTTCCGCTCCGCTGCCCGGAGCTCTGTTCTGTGAGCTCGCAATGAGTCATCAAGCCACGGAGCTGGAGGGGAGGGCCGAGCCGGCCGGGAGGATAGGGGACACAGAGAGTCAAAGGATGCAGAAAGGGAGGAGAGGAGGGTTGAGGAGGCAGAATCAGGAGATTGGAGGGAGAAGGATTGAGCAGAGGGAAGAGATGATAGGATGGAAGAGGAGAGAGTAGTGGGAGAGAGAGAGCGAAGGTTGCGGCGGCGCATTACCATCTGTGTAGGGGCAGAGTGAGTAGTGTGGGAGGAGAGCGAGAGAGAAAAGGAAACAAAGTAGTGGTCAGAGACTTGGAGGGGAGTTGCAGTGAGATTAGTAGAGGAGCAGCATCTAGTGAAGATGAGGTCAAGCGTATTGCCTGCCTTGTGAGTAGGGGGACGGTGAGAGGGTGAGGTCAAAAGAGGAGAGGAGTGGAAAGAAGGAGGCAGAGAGAAATGAGTCAAATGTGGACATAGGGAGGTTGAAATCCCCCAAAACTGTGAGGGGTGAGCCATCCTCAGGGAAGGAACTTATCAAGGCGTCAAGCTCATTGATGAACTCTCCAAGGGAACCTGGAGGGCGATAGATGACAAGGATATTAAGCTTAAATGGGCTAGTGACTGTGACAGCATGGAATTCAAATGAGGAGATAGACAGATGGGTTAGGGGAAAAATTGAGAATGTCCACTTGGGAGAGATGAGGATTCCTGTACCACCACCCCTCTGACCAGATGCTCTCGGGGTATGTGAGAACACATGGTCAGACGAGGAGAGAGCAGTAGGAGTAGCAGTGTTTTCAGTGGTGATCCATGTTTCCGTCAGCGCCAGGAAGTCGAGGGACTGGAGGTTGGCATAGGCTGGGATGAAGTCAGCTTTGTTGGCAGCAGAACGGCAGTTCCAGAGGCTGCCTGCGACCTGGAACTCCACGTGGGTGGTGCGTGCAGGGACCACCAGGTTAGAGAGGCAGCAGCCACGCGGTGTGGTGCGTTTGTGTAGCCTGTGCACACAGCCCCTAATGAAGGTCTTAATGATTAGGTGGTGAACACACAGCCCCTAATGAAGGTCTTAATGATTAGGTGGTGAACACACAGCCCCTAATGAAGGTCTTAATGATTAGGTGGTGAACACACAGCCCCAAATGAAGGTCTTAATGATTATGTGAACACACAGCCCCTAATGAAGGTCTTAATACTTATGTGAACACACAGCCCCCAATGAAGGTCTTAATGATTATGTGAGCACACAGCCCCTTAATGAAGGTCCTAATGATTATATGAGCACACAGCCCCAAATGAAGGTCTTAATGATTAGGTGGTGAACACACAGCCCCTAATAAAGGTCTTAATGATTATGTGAACACACAGCCCCTAATGAAGGTATTAATGATTATGTGAACACACAGCCACTAATGAAGGTCTTAATGATTATGTGAACACAGCCCCTAATGAAGGACTTAATGATTAGGTGAACACACAGCCCCTAATGAAGGTCTTAATGATTATGTGAACACACAGCCCCTAATGAAGGTTTTAATGATTATGTGAACACACAGCCACTAATGAAGGTCTTAATGATTATGTGAACACAGCCCCTAATGAAGGTCTTAATGATTAGATGAGCACACAGCCCCTAATGAAGGTCTTAATGATTAGGTGGTGAACACACAGCCCCTAATGAAGGTCTTAATGATTAGGTGAGCACACAGCCCCTAATGAAGGTCCTAATGATTATATGAGCACACAGCCCCAAATGAAGGTCTTAATGATTAGGTGGTGAACACACAGCCCCTAATAAAGGTCTTAATGATTAGATGAGCACACAGCCCCTAATGAAGGTCTTAATGATTAGGTGGTGAACACACAGCCCCTAATGAAGGTCTTAATGATTAGGTGGTGAACACACAGCCCCTAATGAAGGTCTTAATGATTATGTGAACACAGCCCCTAATGAAGGTCTTAATGATTAGGTGAACACACAGCCCCTAATGAAGGTCTTAATGATTATGTGAACACACAGCCCCTAATGAAGGTCTTATTGATTATGTGAACACACAGCCCCTAATGAAGGTCTTAATGATTATGTGAACATACAGCCCCTAATGAAGGTCTTAATGATTATGTGAACACACAGACCCTAATGAAGGTCTTAATGATTATGTGAACACACAGCCCCTAATGAAGGTCTTAATGATTATGTGTACACACAACCCCTAATGAAGGTTTTAATGATTATGTGAACACATAGCCCCTAATTAAGATCTTAATGATTATGTGAACACACAGCCCCTAATGAAGGTCTTAATGATTATGTGAACACACAGCCCCTAATGAAGGTCTTAATGATTATGTGAACACACAGACCCTAATGAAGGTCTTAATGATTATGTGAACACACAGCCCCTAATGAAGGTCTTAATGATTATGTGAACACACAGCCCCTAATGAAGGTCTTAATGATTATGTGAACACACAGCCCCTAATGAAGGTCTTAATGATTATGTGAACACACAGCCCCTAATGAAGGTCTTAATGATTATGTGAACACACAGCCCCTAATAAAGGTCTTAATGATTATGTGAACACACAGCCCCTAAAAAAGGGCAAAATGAGCAGAATTTTACGAACTTAGTTATAAAATTGCTCAATCTTCTCTCTGTGACTCTGCCCCATGGCAAAATGTGTAGAATTTCAGCAAAATTGCTTTAAAACCACAACATTTTCTCTACACCCCATAGCAAATTGTGTAGCATTGGAGGAAATTAATTATAAAACGTCTATATTTTTCTCTCCGCTGTCAAGAGGGGGGCCGCTAAAGAATGTTCTCGCAAGATGGGGTGGGACCCCAACAGCATTTTACTTAGGGCATAATTAAGCGCTGCTCTGCCTTCTTAACAACACTGTTAAGGGAAACACTGTCTGTGTATACCGTAGCCCAAGTAAGGCGGGAGAGGTTTGGGAAACACTGTCTGTGTATACCGTAGCCCAAGTAAGGCGGGAGAGGTTTGGGAAACACTGTCTGTGTATACCGTAGCCCAAGTAAGGCGGGAGAGGTTTGGGAAACACTGTCTGTGTATACTGTAGCCCAAGTAAGGCGGGAGAGGTTTGGGAAACACTGTCTGTGTATACTGTAGCCCAAGTAAGGCGGGAGAGGTTTGGGAAACACTGTCTGTGTATACCGTAGCCTAAGTAAGGCCGGAGAGGTTTGGGAAACACTGTCTGTGTATACCGTAGCCCAAGTACAATAACTGCAGGCTACTTACGAGTTATTAACTGTAGGTCTGTGGGGTGGCTGTTCTGTCTGTCGCCTATAAATCCTATGACTTACCCCTGATATTGTCTAGTACCAGTTGCTGTAGAGCCATGATGAATGAGATCTGTTGACAGGTGTAGTTCATCTGCCTGGCCCACCAGAATCCACAGACAAAGTAGCCCAACAGGGACGCCTCCTTTAGACATGTCAGGCAGTTCTTCAAACCAAGTATCTCTTCAAACTGTCTGTTGTAAAAACAAAAATCAACAAGGTACGCATACATGAAACACTTCCAAATAAACTGGCTATTAGGCCTATATATCCTTGTTACTTACAATTGCACTTGTTCCACTGTCAAATCTAACAGCGTGTTGATTTGTTCATGGGAAATACATTTCCATTGAGGGTTGGCTTTTTCAGCGTAATTTTCCTGGATTCATTGGATTCAGAATACAAGTGAGTTTTGGTTAGCTAGCCAAAACTAGGTTAGCTCTAGCTATGATAACAGTTTGTCAAATAATCAAAATAACCAGACAAATGATGTAGTAAATATTTCAAATAATATAAACTATTGATAGGGGTTTTAAACATATCCTCTTACTTTGGACGCAACGTCATTTCTGTCGTTTGCATTTTTATCCGCCGATTTGTTAGTTTGTTTGGCTTTTGCAGACATGTTGTAGCCACCTGCGTTACCACAGCGACATGTACACAGCGGGCGGGCAGTGAGCTTCCTGCTTCTCGAGATGGTTACCACGGCGACATGTACACAGCGGGCGGGCCGTGAACTTCCTACTTGTCTGTCCGTCAAGATGGTTACCACGGCGACATGTACATACATATAAAAGCATATACATTGATAAAATCTTATCCTTAGATCTGTGTGGTCAACTTGGGCCCCGTGTAGCTCAGTTGGTAGAGCATGGCGTTTGCAACGCCAGGGTTGTGGGTTCAATTCCCACCTGGGGCCAGTATGAAAAAAAAATAAAAAATAAAAAATTGTATGCACTCACTAACTGTAAGTAGCTCTGGATAAGAGCGTCTGCTAAAATGTAAATGTAACCACTGTTGACTTGGGCCGGAGCGCCATACCGGCACTTCTAATTTTGGGGGGAATTTGCATTCCGTCTCTATAAAACAAAGTCAAAGAAAGTACAGTATGAAGATCGGCAGAAGCTGCTTCTCCAATAGAAAACCCCGATCGCGACGTCATGGCGACGTTGGCTGTTTAAACTCACCGGGTAGAAACACGTCATCAGGTCTAACGGTAGTGTCGCGCCGAACTGCGCATGTGCAGGCCGTCAATATCAAAGGCATTCGTTAGATATAAAGTTGTTTTTTGCGAAAATGAAAACGTGTAATTTTTCTCACTTTCACGAGGTTGGAGTAATAACAATAAGACACTAGCTTAAATCTAGGTTGTGCTTTTAGATTTTGAGAAAAATGACATAGGAATGAAGGCGGGATCTGCATTGAATTGCAATGAAGAGTGGTCATTCATTTCCTGATTCCACTTTGTCCAAATGTATTGGCTGCTAGTCTGTGGATTTCTGCGTGACTGTAGACTGTTCGAGATTGCGCAGATTGAAAATGCGCCAGTTTGAATGCGCATGATGCACTGTTCCAAATTGTCCAATTTAGGGGTTTAAGGTCATGAAAAGTCATGGAAATTAGTTTCATAATTTTTGTTAATGTAATTCATGAAGGCACACTTAAATATGATCAATCACTTAGAAATCGACATAACAGGAATGATCGGAATGACCCTACAGTGCAAGTCTGTGTATGCTGGGTGTGCGACAGTGCGAGTGGGCCGTTGCCCGAGGAGAGAGAGCGGGACATTTCAGCAGCAGGTATAACATAATGACAGACAGACTAACTAGATGGATATAGAGCGGGACATTATAGCAGCAGGTATAACATAATGACAGACAGACAGACTAACTAGATGGATATAGAGCGGGACATTTCAGCAGCAGGTATAACATAATGACAGACAGACTAACTAGATGGATATAGAGCGGGACATTATAGCAGCAGGTATAACATAATGACAGACAGACTAACTAGATGGATATAGAGCGGGACATTTCAGCAGCAGGTATAACATAATGACAGACGGACAGACTAACTAGATGGATATAGAGCGGGACATTTCAGCAGCAGGTATAACATAATGACAGACAGACTAACTAGATGGATATAGAGCGGGACATTTCAGCAGTAGGTATAACATAATGACAGACGGACAGACTAACTAGATGGATATAGAGCGGGACATTTCAGCAGCAGGTATAACATAATGACAGACAGACTAACTAGATGGATATAGAGCGGGACATTTCAGCAGCAGGTATAACATAATGACAGACAGACTAACTAGATGGATATAGAGCAGGACATTTCAGCAGCAGGTATAACATAATGACAGACAGACTAACTAGATGGATATAGAGCGGGACATTATAGCAGCAGGTATAACATAATGACAGACAGACAGACTAACTAGATGGATATAGAGCGGGACATTTCAGCAGCAGGTATAACATAATGACAGACAGACTAACTAGATGGATATAGAGCGGGACATTATAGCAGCAGGTATAACATAATGACAGACAGACTAACTAGATGGATATAGAGCGGGACATTTCAGCAGCAGGTATAACATAATGACAGACGGACAGACTAACTAGATGGATATAGAGCGGGACATTATAGCAGCAGGTATAACATAATGACAGACAGACTAACTAGATGGATATAGAGCGGGACATTATAGCAGCAGGTATAACATAATGACAGACAGACTAACTAGATGGATATAGAGCGGGACATTTCAGCAGCAGGTATAACATAATGACAGACAGACTAACTAGATGGATATAGAGCGGGACATTTCAGCAGTAGGTATAACATAATGACAGACGGACAGACTAACTAGATGGATATAGAGCGGGACATTTCAGCAGCAGGTATAACATAATGACAGACAGACTAACTAGATGGATATAGAGCGGGACATTTCAGCAGCAGGTATAACATAATGACAGACAGACTAACTAGATGGATATAGAGCAGGACATTTCAGCAGCAGGTATAACATAATGACAGACAGACTAACTAGATGGATATAGAGCGGGACATTTCAGCAGCAGGTATAACATAATGACAGACAGACTAACTAGATGGATATAGAGCGGGACATTTCAGCAGCAGGTATAACATAATGACAGACAGACTAACTAGATGGATATAGAGCGGGACATTATAGCAGCAGGTATAACATAATGACAGACAGACTAACTAGATGGATATAGAGCGGGACATTTCAGCAGCAGGTATAACATAATGACAGACAGACTAACTAGATGGATATAGAGCGGGACATTATAGCAGCAGGTATAACATAATGACAGACAGACTAACTAGATGGATATAGAGCGGGACATTATAGCAGCAGGTATAACATAATGACAGACAGACTAACTAGATGGATATAGAGCGGGACATTATAGCAGCAGGTATAACATAATGACAGACAGACTAACTAGATGGATATAGAGCGGGACATTTCAGCAGCAGGTATAACATAATGACAGACAGACTAACTAGATGGATATTCAAAACATAACTTGTAGCAGTTCTCACTAGTTAACTGTAGCGAACGAAGCATTCATGTCTTATTTTTTTTGCCTTTCCACCAGCACTGTAGAACCTAAATAAATCTGCACTGTTGGAAAGCTGGGATTCCCCTCTATTACACAGCAGCCATGTAATATGGATAGCCTAAATGACTAATCACTTCCTGTGATTAGATCTCAACTGAAACAAGAAGATGTGAGCCTTATTCTAATCTACACACAATACTCCATAATGACAAAGCAAAAACAGGTTTTTTGAAATGTTTGCATATTTATAAAAAATAAAAAAAATGATGCTGCGACTGTTTGAACGTTAAATGACGAGACAGAGGCATTGATGCGAGTAACCAGTCTTGTTCTGTATATTGCAAGATATCCGGGTGTCTCAAGTACATCGGTAAAACACTGGAGTTGCAGTAATTAACATTTACCAACAGATGGCATCATTGTGCCATCTTCCACCCATAACAACCCACTTGGGCCATCTCTGGGTTGGCATTAAGCCCATTATCTCAACACTGGTGGTAACCAGATGATCCCAATAATTGAGGTTGTAAATGATGCCCCCCTTCTGGTATGTTCTATTGAGAACTGTCGGGGACTTGATGGTTGTTGCTTCCCTGTTTACTATTCAAAGATATTTGACTTATTAAGTCAAAGACGAAATTAACTGCACTGGTCTCAAATATTATTAACATACCTTGTCTACACAGAACCATGGCGGACCCACTGTAAAATGAGAGGCTTTTAATCGTATTTAAACGTGTCCCAGTCCAACATGCCTAGCTCTGCCCACTGGGGCGTGGTTTACGGAGCGCTCCTATCGTCGTATTTCACCGGATCGAGTTATCTCATCACACCCCCACTGTGTGACTGTTGTCACGGCCTTAGTGTATATCACGGTGGCGTATGAACGAATGGGCTATAGAGCAAACAACGCTATTATCACAACACAGGTTGTAATATGGCTTTTTACTGGCTTGGCTTCCTCTGTGATTTTACCCCCGCACCGCTACTGTCCTCCAGGATAGATGCTGCATGGGTTTGCAGGCTTTTGTTCAAGCCCTAGTCTAACCACATTGTTGTCTAAACATCAGCTGCTCAACGGGACCTTGATAAGCAGACTTGGGTGTTTCAGGATGGAATCAAAAGCCAAGCCTGCACACCCAGGAGCTCTCCAGATGGAGGGTTGACCACATGTTGACTAACAGTACAGTTACATTTTTTTGGGGGGGGTTAAGTGCCTTGATCAAGGGCACAACGGCAAGAGATGGTGGGTCTACATCAGATTAAACACAGCAGCCTTCCAGTGTCAATAATGTTTACTTTGTCATGTCGGATATAATAGAAGTCATGGAGAAGTCATGGAAATGTGGTTACAAGTCATGGAGAAGTCATGGAAATGTGGTTACAAGTCATGGAGAAGTCATGGAAATGTGGTTACAAGTCATGGAGAAGTCATGGAAATGTGGTTACAAGTCATGGAGAAGTCATGGAAATGTGGTTACAAGTCATGGAGAAGTCATGGAAATGTGGTTACAAGTCATGGAGAAGTCATGGAAATGTGGTTACAAGTCATGGAGAAGTCATGGAAATGTGGTTACAAGTCATGGAGAAGTCATGGGAAATGTGGTTACAAGTCATGGAGAAGTCATGGAAATGTGGTTACAAGTCATGGAGAAGTCATGGAAATGTGGTTACAAGTCATGGAGAAGTCATGGAAATGTGGTTACAAGTCATGGAGAAGTCATGGAAATGTGGTTACAAGTCATGGAGAAGTCGTGGAAATGTGGTTACAAGTCATGGAGAAGTCGTGGAAATGTGGTTACAAGTCATGGAGAAGTCATGGAAATGTGGTTACAAGTCATGGAGAAGTCATGGAAATGTGGTTACAAGTCATGGAGAAGTCATGGAAATGTGGTTACAAGTCATGGAGAAGTCGTGGAAATGTGGTTACAAGTCATGGAGAAGTCATGGAAATGTGGTTACAAGTCATGGAGAAGTCATGGAAATGTGGTTACAAGTCATGGAGAAGTCGTGGAAATGTGGTTACAAGTCATGGAGAAGTCGTGGAAATGTGGTTACAAGTCATGGAGAAGTCATGGAAATGTGGTTACAAGTCATGGAGAAGTCATGGAAATGTGGTTACAAGTCATGGAGAAGTCATGGAAATGTGGTTAGGGTTAGGGTTAGGCCCCTAACCCTAACCCTAACCCTAACCCTAGCCCTAACCCTAACCCTAGCCCTAACCCCTAACCCCTAACCCTAACCCTAACCCTAACCCTAGCCCTAACCCTAACCCTATTGGCCTATTCAGCCCCCATTGTGTATTGCTTGTGCAGAGGCTAACCCTAACCCTAACCCTAACCCTAGCCCTAACCCTAACCCTAGCCCTAACCCCTAACCCCTAACCCTAACCCTATTGGCCTATTCAGCCCCCATTGTGTATTGCTTGTGCAGAGGCTAACCCTAACCCTAACCCTAAACTTTCTCCACTCCTCCAACCTTGTGTTGAAGTGGCTGAATGCGAGCAGACTAGAGGCATGCATCCTTAATGTGGCAGCTGGATTTGTATAGTATTTCTAGGACCCCAGACAGAAAGATGATAGTGAAGTTTATCTGTGCGGTTGTTACCCGGTCCCTATTCCTCGTCATCTCTCTGATAGGAGTATGGAGGGTGGTCTGGGTTAAGAATAATGCTCTTTACTGGTTCTTGACGACCCAATATCTTCCTCTGGTGGTCAAGATGATCTTAACCCTAAAGAGAAAAAAAGGACAGGATTATAAATGGTCAATCTAAATCATCTAGAACTGTGAAGTCACTTTCTTCAAGTTTAGGAGCCTTGAATGTTTGTTTTGAATAACTTTTCATTTTCTCTATTCCATGTGTCCAGGTTTTCTCCTGCCATCTCCCTGTTCCTCATCAGTATCATACCATCTCTATGGATTCTAGAGTTACATCATCAAGAGAACAAAGCTACTGATTCCAGGGTGAGGATTTAGACTTTCTGTTTTATTTAGGCTTTTGATTCATTTATTCCTTCACTTTAGTTGTAAACGTATTTGTAACTTGCATAATGAGCGGAAATCATTTTGTACTCTGTGTAAATGATGCTGAATGTAATCATATACTGTACTCTGTGTAAATGATGCTGAATGTAATCATATACTGTACTCTGTGTAAATGATGCTGAATATATCTACTGTCCTGTTTCTTTTCTATTGTACATACTGGAGGCTTAGAACACATAGTATATTATGAATATAACTAATGTACTGTATGTCTGTTCATCTTCAGTTTGACAAACTGGATTCATCTGGAAACAACAGAGAGATCAACATGCGGCGAGGGAGCTCCACCAATGGCAGCGAGCCATTATTCCAGGTAGGCAGAAGCCACAGTGTTTCTGGTGTCCAGCAGGTTTCTCCTACAGGCCTGTCTAGACAGAGGCTGCCACAGTGTTTCTGGTGTCCAGCAGGTTTCTCCTACAGGCCTGTCTAGACAGAGGCTGCCACAGTGTTTCTGGTGTCCAGCAGGTTTCTCCTACAGGCCTGTCTAGACAGAGGCTGCCACAGTGTTTCTGGTGTCCAGCAGGTTTCTCCTACAGGCCTGTCTAGACAGAGGCTGCCACAGTGTTTCTGGTGTCCAGCAGGTTTCTCCTACAGGCCTGTCTAGACAGAGGCTGCCACAGTGTTTCTGGTGTCCAGCAGGTTTCTCCTACAGGCCTGTCTAGACAGAGGCTGCCACAGTGTTTCTGGTGTCCAGCAGGTTTCTCCTATAGGCCTGTCTAGACAGAGGCTGCCACAGTGTTTCTGGTGTCCAGCAGGTTTCTCCTACAGGCCTGTCTAGACAGAGGCTGCCACAGTGTTTCTGGTGTCCAGCAGGTTTCTCCTACAGGCCTGTCCAGACAGAGGCTGCCACAGTGTTTCTGGTGTCCAGCAGGTTTCTCCTACAGGCCTGTCTAGACAGAGGCTGCCACAGTGTTTCTGGTGTCCAGCAGGTTTCTCCTACAGGCCTGTCTAGACAGAGGCTGCCACAGTGTTTCTGGTGTCCAGCAGGTTTCTCCTACAGGCCTGTCTAGACAGAGGCTGCCACAGTGTTTCTGGTGTCCAGCAGGTTTCTCCTACAGGCCTGTCTAGACAGAGGCTGCCACAGTGTTTCTGGTGTCCAGCAGGTTTCTCCTACAGGCCTGTCTAGACAGAGGCTGCCACAGTGTTTCTGGTGTCCAGCAGGTTTCTCCTACAGGCCTGTCTAGACAGAGGCTGCCACAGTGTTTCTGGTGTCCAGCAGGTTTCTCCTACAGGCCTGTCTAGACAGAGGCTGCCACAGTGTTTCTGGTGTCCAGCAGGTTTCTCCTACAGGCCTGTCTAGACAGAGGCTGCCACAGTGTTTCTGGTGTCCAGCAGGTTTCTCCTACAGGCCTGTCCAGACAGAGGCTGCCACAGTGTTTCTGGTGTCCAGCAGGTTTCTCCTACAGGCCTGTCTAGACAGAGGCTGCCACAGTGTTTCTGGTGTCCAGCAGGTTTCTCCTACAGGCCTGTCTAGACAGAGGCTGCCACAGTGTTTCTGGTGTCCAGCAGGTTTCTCCTACAGGCCTGTCTAGACCGAGGCTGCCACAGTGTTTCTGGTGTCCAGCAGGTTTCTCCTACAGGCCTGTCTAGACAGAGGCTGCCACAGTGTTTCTGGTGTCCAGCAGGTTTCTCCTACAGGCCTGTCTAGACCGAGGCTGCCACAGTGTTTCTGGTGTCCAGCAGGTTTCTCCTACAGGCCTGTCTAGACAGAGGCTGCCACAGTGTTTCTGGTGTCCAGCAGGTTTCTCCTACAGGCCTGTCTAGACAGAGGCTGCCACAGTGTTTCTGGTGTCCAGCAGGTTTCTCCTACAGGCCTGTCTAGACAGAGGCTGCCACAGTGTTTCTGGTGTCCAGCAGGTTTCTCCTACAGGCCTGTCTAGACAGAGGCTGCCACAGTGTTTCTGGTGTCCAGCAGGTTTCTCCTACAGGCCTGTCTAGACAGAGGCTGCCACAGTGTTTCTGGTGTCCAGCAGGTTTCTCCTACAGGCCTGTCTAGACAGAGGCTGCCACAGTGTTTCTGGTGTCCAGCAGGTTTCTCCTACAGGCCTGTCTAGACAGAGGCTGCCACAGTGTTTCTGGTGTCCAGCAGGTTTCTCCTACAGGCCTGTCTAGACAGAGGCTGCCACAGTGTTTCTGGTGTCCAGCAGGTTTCTCCTACAGGCCTGTCTAGACAGAGGCTGCCACAGTGTTTCTGGTGTCCAGCAGGTTTCTCCTACAGGCCTGTCTAGACAGAGGCTGCCACAGTGTTTCTGGTGTCCAGCAGGTTTCTCCTACAGGCCTGTCCAGACAGAGGCTGCCACAGTGTTTCTGGTGTCCAGCAGGTTTCTCCTACAGGCCTGTCTAGACAGAGGCTGCCACAGTGTTTCTGGTGTCCAGCAGGTTTCTCCTACAGGCCTGTCTAGACAGAGGCTGCCACAGTGTTTCTGGTGTCCAGCAGGTTTCTCCTACAGGCCTGTCTAGACCGAGGCTGCCACAGTGTTTCTGGTGTCCAGCAGGTTTCTCCTACAGGCCTGTCTAGACCGAGGCTGCCACAGTGTTTCTGGTGTCCAGCAGGTTTCTCCTACAGGCCTGTCTAGACCGAGGCTGCCACAGTGTTTCTGGTGTCCAGCAGGTTTCTCCTACAGGCCTGTCTAGACAGAGGCTGCCACAGTGTTTCTGGTGTCCAGCAGGTTTCTCCTACAGGCCTGTCTAGACAGAGGCTGCCACAGTGTTTCTGGTGTCCAGCAGGTTTCTCCTACAGGCCTGTCTAGACAGAGGCTGCCACAGTGTTTCTGGTGTCCAGCAGGTTTCTCCTACAGGCCTGTCTAGACAGAGGCTGCCACAGTGTTTCTGGTGTCCAGCAGGTTTCTCCTACAGGCCTGTCTAGACAGAGGCTGCCACAGTGTTTCTGGTGTCCAGCAGGTTTCTCCTACAGGCCTGTCTAGACAGAGGCTGCCACAGTGTTTCTGGTGTCCAGCAGGTTTCTCCTACAGGCCTGTCTAGACAGAGGCTGCCACAGTGTTTCTGGTGTCCAGCAGGTTTCTCCTACAGGCCTGTCTAGACAGAGGCTGCCACAGTGTTTCTGGTGTCCAGCAGGTTTCTCCTACAGGCCTGTCTAGACAGAGGCTGCCACAGTGTTTCTGGTGTCCAGCAGGTTTCTCCTACAGGCCTGTCTAGACAGAGGCTGCCACAGTGTTTCTGGTGTCCAGCAGGTTTCTCCTACAGGCCTGTCTAGACCGAGGCTGCCACAGTGTTTCTGGTGTCCAGCAGGTTTCTCCTACAGGCCTGTCTAGACAGAGGCTGCCACAGTGTTTCTGGTGTCCAGCAGGTTTCTCCTACAGGCCTGTCTAGACAGAGGCTGCCACAGTGTTTCTGGTGTCCAGCAGGTTTCTCCTACAGGCCTGTCTAGACAGAGGCTGCCACAGTGTTTCTGGTGTCCAGCAGGTTTCTCCTACAGGCCTGTCTAGACAGAGGCTGCCACAGTGTTTCTGGTGTCCAGCAGGTTTCTCCTACAGGCCTGTCTAGACAGAGGCTGCCACAGTGTTTCTGGTGTCCAGCAGGTTTCTCCTACAGGCCTGTCTAGACAGAGGCTGCCACAGTGTTTCTGGTGTCCAGCAGGTTTCTCCTACAGGCCTGTCTAGACAGAGGCTGCCACAGTGTTTCTGGTGTCCAGCAGGTTTCTCCTACAGGCCTGTCTAGACAGAGGCTGCCACAGTGTTTCTGGTGTCCAGCAGGTTTCTCCTACAGGCCTGTCTAGACAGAGGCTGCCACAGTGTTTCTGGTGTCCAGCAGGTTTCTCCTACAGGCCTGTCTAGACAGAGGCTGCCACAGTGTTTCTGGTGTCCAGCAGGTTTCTCCTACAGGCCTGTCTAGACAGAGGCTGCCACAGTGTTTCTGGTGTCCAGCAGGTTTCTCCTACAGGCCTGTCTAGACAGAGGCTGCCACAGTGTTTCTGGTGTCCAGCAGGTTTCTCCTACAGGCCTGTCTAGACAGAGGCTGCCACAGTGTTTCTGGTGTCCAGCAGGTTTCTCCTACAGGCCTGTCTAGACAGAGGCTGCCACAGTGTTTCTGGTGTCCAGCAGGTTTCTCCTACAGGCCTGTCTAGACAGAGGCTGCCACAGTGTTTCTGGTGTCCAGCAGGTTTCTCCTACAGGCCTGTCTAGACAGAGGCTGCCACAGTGTTTCTGGTGTCCAGCAGGTTTCTCCTACAGGCCTGTCTAGACAGAGGCTGCCACAGTGTTTCTGGTGTCCAGCAGGTTTCTCCTACAGGCCTGTCTAGACAGAGGCTGCCACAGTGTTTCTGGTGTCCAGCAGGTTTCTCCTACAGGCCTGTCCAGACAGAGGCTGCCACAGTGTTTCTGGTGTCCAGCAGGTTTCTCCTACAGGCCTGTCTAGACAGAGGCTGCCACAGTGTTTCTGGTGTCCAGCAGGTTTCTCCTACAGGCCTGTCTAGACAGAGGCTGCCACAGTGTTTCTGGTGTCCAGCAGGTTTCTCCTACAGGCCTGTCTAGACAGAGGCTGCCACAGTGTTTCTGGTGTCCAGCAGGTTTCTCCTACAGGCCTGTCTAGACAGAGGCTGCCACAGTGTTTCTGGTGTCCAGCAGGTTTCTCCTACAGGCCTGTCTAGACAGAGGCTGCCACAGTGTTTCTGGTGTCCAGCAGGTTTCTCCTACAGGCCTGTCTAGACAGAGGCTGCCACAGTGTTTCTGGTGTCCAGCAGGTTTCTCCTACAGGCCTGTCTAGACAGAGGCTGCCACAGTGTTTCTGGTGTCCAGCAGGTTTCTCCTACAGGCCTGTCTAGACAGAGGCTGCCACAGTGTTTCTGGTGTCCAGCAGGTTTCTCCTACAGGCCTGTCTAGACAGAGGCTGCCACAGTGTTTCTGGTGTCCAGCAGGTTTCTCCTACAGGCCTGTCCAGACAGAGGCTGCCACAGTGTTTCTGGTGTCCAGCAGGTTTCTCCTACAGGCCTGTCTAGACAGAGGCTGCCACAGTGTTTCTGGTGTCCAGCAGGTTTCTCCTACAGGCCTGTCTAGACAGAGGCTGCCACAGTGTTTCTGGTGTCCAGCAGGTTTCTCCTACAGGCCTGTCTAGACAGAGGCTGCCACAGTGTTTCTGGTGTCCAGCAGGTTTCTCCTACAGGCCTGTCCAGACAGAGGCTGCCACAGTGTTTCTGGTGTCCAGCAGGTTTCTCCTACAGGCCTGTCTAGACAGAGGCTGCCACAGTGTTTCTGGTGTCCAGCAGGTTTCTCCTACAGGCCTGTCTAGACAGAGGCTGCCACAGTGTTTCTGGTGTCCAGCAGGTTTCTCCTACAGGCCTGTCTAGACAGAGGCTGCCACAGTGTTTCTGGTGTCCAGCAGGTTTCTCCTACAGGCCTGTCTAGACAGAGGCTGCCACAGTGTTTCTGGTGTCCAGCAGGTTTCTCCTACAGGCCTGTCTAGACAGAGGCTGCCACAGTGTTTCTGGTGTCCAGCAGGTTTCTCCTACAGGCCTGTCTAGACAGAGGCTGCCACAGTGTTTCTGGTGTCCAGCAGGTTTCTCCTACAGGCCTGTCTAGACAGAGGCTGCCACAGTGTTTCTGGTGTCCAGCAGGTTTCTCCTACAGGCCTGTCTAGACAGAGGCTGCCACAGTGTTTCTGGTGTCCAGCAGGTTTCTCCTACAGGCCTGTCTAGACAGAGGCTGCCACAGTGTTTCTGGTGTCCAGCAGGTTTCTCCTACAGGCCTGTCTAGACAGAGGCTGCCACAGTGTTTCTGGTGTCCAGCAGGTTTCTCCTACAGGCCTGTCTAGACAGAGGCTGCCACAGTGTTTCTGGTGTCCAGCAGGTTTCTCCTACAGGCCTGTCTAGACAGAGGCTGCCACAGTGTTTCTGGTGTCCAGCAGGTTTCTCCTACAGGCCTGTCTAGACAGAGGCTGCCACAGTGTTTCTGGTGTCCAGCAGGTTTCTCCTACAGGCCTGTCTAGACAGAGGCTGCCACAGTGTTTCTGGTGTCCAGCAGGTTTCTCCTACAGGCCTGTCCAGACAGAGGCTGCCACAGTGTTTCTGGTGTCCAGCAGGTTTCTCCTACAGGCCTGTCTAGACAGAGGCTGCCACAGTGTTTCTGGTGTCCAGCAGGTTTCTCCTACAGGCCTGTCTAGACAGAGGCTGCCACAGTGTTTCTGGTGTCCAGCAGGTTTCTCCTACAGGCCTGTCTAGACAGAGGCTGCCACAGTGTTTCTGGTGTCCAGCAGGTTTCTCCTACAGGCCTGTCTAGACAGAGGCTGCCACAGTGTTTCTGGTGTCCAGCAGGTTTCTCCTACAGGCCTGTCTAGACAGAGGCTGCCACAGTGTTTCTGGTGTCCAGCAGGTTTCTCCTACAGGCCTGTCTAGACAGAGGCTGCCACAGTGTTTCTGGTGTCCAGCAGGTTTCTCCTACAGGCCTGTCTAGACAGAGGCTGCCACAGTGTTTCTGGTGTCCAGCAGGTTTCTCCTACAGGCCTGTCTAGACAGAGGCTGCCACAGTGTTTCTGGTGTCCAGCAGGTTTCTCCTACAGGCCTGTCTAGACAGAGGCTGCCACAGTGTTTCTGGTGTCCAGCAGGTTTCTCCTACAGGCCTGTCCAGACAGAGGCTGCCACAGTGTTTCTGGTGTCCAGCAGGTTTCTCCTACAGGCCTGTCTAGACAGAGGCTGCCACAGTGTTTCTGGTGTCCAGCAGGTTTCTCCTACAGGCCTGTCTAGACAGAGGCTGCCACAGTGTTTCTGGTGTCCAGCAGGTTTCTCCTACAGGCCTGTCTAGACAGAGGCTGCCACAGTGTTTCTGGTGTCCAGCAGGTTTCTCCTACAGGCCTGTCCGGACAGAGGCTGCCACAGTGTTTCTGGTGTCCAGCAGGTTTCTCCTACAGGCCTGTCTAGACAGAGGCTGCCACAGTGTTTCTGGTGTCCAGCAGGTTTCTCCTACAGGCCTGTCTAGACAGAGGCTGCCACAGTGTTTCTGGTGTCCAGCAGGTTTCTCCTACAGGCCTGTCTAGACAGAGGCTGCCACAGTGTTTCTGGTGTCCAGCAGGTTTCTCCTACAGGCCTGTCTAGACAGAGGCTGCCACAGTGTTTCTGGTGTCCAGCAGGTTTCTCCTACAGGCCTGTCTAGACAGAGGCTGCCACAGTGTTTCTGGTGTCCAGCAGGTTTCTCCTACAGGCCTGTCTAGACAGAGGCTGCCACAGTGTTTCTGGTGTCCAGCAGGTTTCTCCTACAGGCCTGTCTAGACAGAGGCTGCCACAGTGTTTCTGGTGTCCAGCAGGTTTCTCCTACAGGCCTGTCTAGACAGAGGCTGCCACAGTGTTTCTGGTGTCCAGCAGGTTTCTCCTACAGGCCTGTCTAGACCGAGGCTGCCACAGTGTTTCTGGTGTCCAGCAGGTTTCTCCTACAGGCCTGTCTAGACAGAGGCTGCCACAGTGTTTCTGGTGTCCAGCAGGTTTCTCCTACAGGCCTGTCTAGACAGAGGCTGCCACAGTGTTTCTGGTGTCCAGCAGGTTTCTCCTACAGGCCTGTCTAGACAGAGGCTGCCACAGTGTTTCTGGTGTCCAGCAGGTTTCTCCTACAGGCCTGTCTAGACAGAGGCTGCCACAGTGTTTCTGGTGTCCAGCAGGTTTCTCCTACAGGCCTGTCTAGACAGAGGCTGCCACAGTGTTTCTGGTGTCCAGCAGGTTTCTCCTACAGACCTGTCTAGACAGAGGCTGCCACAGTGTTTCTGGTGTCCAGCAGGTTTCTCCTACAGGCCTGTCTAGACAGAGGCTGCCACAGTGTTTCTGGTGTCCAGCAGGTTTCTCCTACAGGCCTGTCTAGACAGAGGCTGCCACAGTGTTTCTGGTGTCCAGCAGGTTTCTCCTACAGGCCTGTCTAGACAGAGGCTGCCACAGTGTTTCTGGTGTCCAGCAGGTTTCTCCTACAGGCCTGTCTAGACAGAGGCTGCCACAGTGTTTCTGGTGTCCAGCAGGTTTCTCCTACAGGCCTGTCTAGACAGAGGCTGCCACAGTGTTTCTGGTGTCCAGCAGGTTTCTCCTACAGGCCTGTCTAGACAGAGGCTGCCACAGTGTTTCTGGTGTCCAGCAGGTTTCTCCTACAGGCCTGTCTAGACAGAGGCTGCCACAGTGTTTCTGGTGTCCAGCAGGTTTCTCCTACAGGCCTGTCTAGACAGAGGCTGCCACAGTGTTTCTGGTGTCCAGCAGGTTTCTCCTACAGGCCTGTCTAGACAGAGGCTGCCACAGTGTTTCTGGTGTCCAGCAGGTTTCTCCTACAGGCCTGTCTAGACAGAGGCTGCCACAGTGTTTCTGGTGTCCAGCAGGTTTCTCCTACAGGCCTGTCTAGACCGAGGCTGCCACAGTGTTTCTGGTGTCCAGCAGGTTTCTCCTACAGGCCTGTCTAGACAGAGGCTGCCACAGTGTTTCTGGTGTCCAGCAGGTTTCTCCTACAGGCCTGTCTAGACAGAGGCTGCCACAGTGTTTCTGGTGTCCAGCAGGTTTCTCCTACAGGCCTGTCTAGACAGAGGCTGCCACAGTGTTTCTGGTGTCCAGCAGGTTTCTCCTACAGGCCTGTCTAGACAGAGGCTGCCACAGTGTTTCTGGTGTCCAGCAGGTTTCTCCTACAGGCCTGTCTAGACAGAGGCTGCCACAGTGTTTCTGGTGTCCAGCAGGTTTCTCCTACAGGCCTGTCTAGACAGAGGCTGCCACAGTGTTTCTGGTGTCCAGCAGGTTTCTCCTACAGGCCTGTCTAGACAGAGGCTGCCACAGTGTTTCTGGTGTCCAGCAGGTTTCTCCTACAGGCCTGTCTAGACAGAGGCTGCCACAGTGTTTCTGGTGTCCAGCAGGTTTCTCCTACAGGCCTGTCTAGACAGAGGCTGCCACAGTGTTTCTGGTGTCCAGCAGGTTTCTCCTACAGGCCTGTCTAGACCGAGGCTCTCTTTAACGTCAGTTTGTTTGGTAATGCTGCTGGTGCACCTCAAAGACTCTGTTGTGAGCTGGGAGTTGTTATAACTAAAATACATCTTCAGAAGTGGTTTTTAATTAAACAACCCACCCTCAATAAAAACTATTACAAGTTTAGTCACACAGGACTTTTATTTATCTGGGCTACTCTGCTCCTGGCTGTAGGACCCTACCCTGGCCTGAACTCTTCCCCTTCTCTCCCTTAACCTCTTAGAAAACAATCATTCATGTTTTTTGAGGAGATTTTATGTTGACCATCTACTGATCTTTCATAATAACAACACTGGTTGGCGTTACCTAGCCATTGATAACCTCTAATCAGTTAGGTATACTAACCACTATGTGTCTCTCTCTGGTTGGCCCAACAGGGTTCAGTATCTCTGTTGTCATCAGTGTGTGCTAACGACTGGATCCTAGCCCTGCACCAGATCCTGCTGGTTCTGCTGGTCCTCGGGAAGTGGCTGCTCCCTACAGGAGGAAGGGGTGACCAGGGATGAACTGTCTCTGCTGGTCCTGGGGAAGTGGCTGCTCCCTACAGGAGGAAGGGGTGACCAGGGATGAACTGTCTCTGCTGGTCCTGGGGAATTGGCTGCTCCCTACAGGAGGAGGAGTGACCAGGGATGAACTGTCTCTGCTGGTCCTGGGGAAGTGGCTGCTCCCTACAGGAGGAAGGGTGACCAGGGATGAACTGTCTCAGCTGGTCCTGGGGAAGTGGCTGCTCCCTACAGGAGGAGGGGTGACCAGGGATGAACTGTCTCAGCTGGTCCTGGGGAAGTGGCTGCTCCCTACAGGAGGAAGGGGTGACCAGGGATGAACTGTCTCAGCTGGTCCTGGGGAAGTGGCTGCTCCCTACAGGAGGAAGGGGTGACCAGGGATGAACTGTCTCTGCTGGTCCTGGGGAAGTGGCTGCTCCCTACAGGAAGAGACGTGACCAGGGATGAACTGTCTCTGCTGGTCCTGGGGAAGTGGCTGCTCCCTACAGGAGGAGGGGTGACCAGGGATGAACTGTCTCTGCTGGTCCTGGGGAAGTGGCTGCTCCCTACAGGAGGAGGGGTGACCAGGGATGAACGGTCTCAGCTGGTCCTGGGGAAGTGGCTGCTCCCTACAGGAGGAGGGGTGACCAGGGATGAACTGTCTCTGCTGGTCCTGGGGAATTGGCTGCTCCCTACAGGAGGAGGAGTGACCAGGGATGAACTGTCTCTGCTGGTCCTGGGGAAGGGGCTGCTCCCTACAGGAGGAAGGGTGACCAGGGATGAACTGTCTCAGCTGGTCCTGGGGAAGTGGCTGCTCCCTACAGGAGGAGGGGTGACCAGGGATGAACTGTCTCTGCTGGTCCTGGGGAAGTGGCTGCTCCCTACAGGAGGAGGGGTGACCAGGGATGAACTGTCTCAGCTGGTCCTGGGGAAGTGGCTGCTCCCTACAGGAGGAAGGGGTGACCAGGGATGAACTGTCTCTGCTGGTCCTGGGGAATTGGCTGCTCCCTACAGGAGGAGGGGTGACCAGGGATGAACTGTCTCTGCTGGTCCTGGGGAAGTGGCTGCTCCCTACAGGAGGAGGAGTGACCAGGGATGAACTGTCTCTGCTTGTCCTGGGGAAGTGGCTGCTCCCTACAGGAGGAGGGGTGACCAGGGATGAACGGTCTCTGCTGGTCCTGGGGAAGTGGCTGCTCCCTACAGGAGGAGGAGTGACCAGGGATGAACTGTCTCTGCTGGTCCTGGGGAAGTGGCTGCTCCCTACAGGAGGAGGAGTGACCAGGGATGAACTGTCTCTGCTGGTCCTGGGGAAGTGGCTGCTCCCTACAGGAGGAGGAGTGACCAGGGATGAACTGTCTCTGCTGGTCCTGGGGAAGTGGCTGCTCCCTACAGGAGGAAGGGGTGACCAGGGATGAACTGTCTCAGCTGGTCCTGGGGAAGTGGCTGCTCCCTACAGGAGGAAGGGGTGACCAGGGATGAACTGTCTCTGCTGGTCCTGGGGAAGTGGCTGCTCCCTACAGGAGGAGACGTGACCAGGGATGAACTGTCTCTGCTGGTCCTGGGGAAGTGGCTGCTCCCTACAGGAGGAGGGGTGACCAGGGATGAACTGTCTCTGCTGGTCCTGGGGAAGTGGCTGCTCCCTACAGGAGGAGGGTTGACCAGGGATGTACGGTCTCAGCTGGTCCTGGGGAAGTGGCTGCTCCCTACAGGAGGAGGGGTGACCAGGGATGAACTGTCTCTGCTGGTCCTGGGGAATTGGCTGCTCCCTACAGGAGGAGGAGTGACCAGGGATGAACTGTCTCTGCTGGTCCTGGGGAAGGGGCTGCTCCCTACAGGAGGAAGGGTGACCAGGGATGAACTGTCTCAGCTGGTCCTGGGGAAGTGGCTGCTCCCTACAGGAGGAGGGGTGACCAGGGATGAACTGTCTCTGCTGGTCCTGGGGAAGTGGCTGCTCCCTACAGGAGGAGGGGTGACCAGGGATGAACTGTCTCAGCTGGTCCTGGGGAAGTGGCTGCTCCCTACAGGAGGAAGGGGTGACCAGGGATGAACTGTCTCTGCTGGTCCTGGGGAATTGGCTGCTCCCTACAGGAGGAGGGGTGACCAGGGATGAACTGTCTCTGCTGGTCCTGGGGAAGTGGCTGCTCCCTACAGGAGGAGGAGTGACCAGGGATGAACTGTCTCTGCTGGTCCTGGGGAAGTGGCTGCTCCCTACAGGAGGAGGGGTGACCAGGGATGAACGGTCTCAGCTCCTCCTCATCTTGGTAGGACATCCTGGATTTCACCTCAGACACTGTTGGATGTTAAGTGAGTACCTGACCCTTAACCCCTGACCCCTAACCCCTAACCTCAGAGACACTGCCTGATGTCAAGTCAGTAGACATTATATGTAGCCTGGGTGCCAGTCTGTTTCTGCACTCTTGGCAGGAACAGAAACCGAGTGGACCCAGGCTACAGTACCATGACAATTCCATAAGGAACAGAAACCGAGTGGACCCAGGCTACAGTACCATGACAATTCCATAAGGAACAGAAACCGAGTGGACCCAGGCTACAGTACCATGACAATTCCATAAGGAACAGAAACCGAGTGGACCCAGGCTACAGTACCATGACAATTCCATAAGGAACAGAAACCGAGTGGACCCAGGCTACAGTACCATGACAATTCCATAAGGAACAGAAACCCGAGTGGACCCAGGCTACAGTACCATGACAATTCCATAAGGAACAGAAACCGAGTGGACCCAGGCTACAGTACCATGACAATTCCATAAGGAACAGAAACCGAGTGGACCCAGGCTACAGTACCATGACAATTCCATAAGGAACAGAAACCGAGTGGACCCAGGCTACAGTACCATGACAATTCCATAAGGAACAGAAACCGAGTGGACCCAGGCTACAGTACCATGACAATTCCATAAGGAGCAGAAACCGAGTGGACCCAGGCTACAGTACCATGACAATTCCATAAGGAGCAGAAACCGAGTGGAACCAGGCTACAGTACCATGACAATTCCATAAGGAACAGAAACCGAGTGGACCCAGGCTACAGTACCATGACAATTCCATAAGGAACAGAAACCGAGTGGACCCAGGCTACAGTACCATGACAATTCCATAAGGAACAGAAACCGAGTGGACCCAGGCTACAGTACCATGACAATTCCATAAGGAACAGAAACCGAGTGGACCCAGGCTACAGTACCATGACAATTCCATAAGGAACAGAAACCGAGTGGACCCAGGCTACAGTACCATGACAATTCCATAAGGAACAGAAACCGAGTGGACCCAGGCTACAGTACCATGACAATTCCATAAGGAACAGAAACCGAGTGGACCCAGGCTACAGTACCATGACAATTCCATAAGGAACAGAAACCGAGTGGACCCAGGCTACAGTACCATGACAATTCCATAAGGAACAGAAACCGAGTGGACCCAGGCTACAGTACCATGACAATTCCATAAGGAACAGAAACCGAGTGGACCCAGGCTACAGTACCATGACAATTCCATAAGGAACAGAAACCGAGTGGACCCAGGCTACAGTACCATGACAATTCCATAAGGAACAGAAACCGAGTGGACCCAGGCTACAGTACCAGTGCAGAGAAACATGAATGTGAATGTTTCTGCAGCTTCACACCCTGAACAATCCAGTTTCCTCTCAGTCCCAGCATGGTGTACATCATTCCAGGAGTCTGGACGTGGAGTATGTTCCAGTTTCCTCTCAGTCCCAGCATGGTGTACATCATTCCAGGAGTCTGGACGTGGAGTATGTTCCAGTTTCCTCTCAGTCCCAGCATGGTGTACATCATTCCAGGAGTCTGGACGTTGAGTATGTTCCAGTTTCCTCTCAGTCCCAGCATGGTGTACATCATTCCAGGAGTCTGGACGTGGAGTATGTTCCAGTTTCCTCTCAGTCCCAGCATGGTGTACTGTATGTTTCTATACTGGCTCTTCTTCTAATTATGGTGACGATAATGTTATTGGTCCGTTATACAGGGAATTATGGTGACGATAATGTTATTGGTCCGTTATACAGGGAATTATGGTGACGATAATGTTATTGCTCTGTTACAGGGCGGCAGGTAGCTTAGTGGGTAAGAGCGTTGTGCCAGTAACCGAAAGGTCGCTGGTTCTAATCCCCGAGCCGACTAGGTGAAAAATCTGTCGAAGTGCCCTTAAGCAAGGCACTTAACCCTAATTGCTCCTGTAAGTCGCTCTGGATAAGAGCGTCTGCTAAATGTGTACTCCTGAGTGGCGCAGTGGTCTAAGGCACTGCATCGCAGTGCTAACTGTGCCACTAGAGATCCTGGTTGGAATCCAGGCTCTGTCGCAGCCGGCCGCGACCGGGAGACTCATGGGCGGCGCACAATTGGCCCAGCGTCGTCCAGGGTAGGGGAGGGAATGGCCGGCAGGGATGTAGCTCAGTTGATAGAGCATGGCGTTTGCAACGGCAGGGTTGTGGGTTTGATTCCCACGGGGGGCCAGTATAAAAAAATATATATATATGTATTCACTAACTGTAAGTCGCTCTGGATAAGAGCGTCTGCTAAATGTAAATGACTAAAATGTAAATGTTATACAGGGAATTATGGTAATGACAATATTTTTCCAGCAGAATTTCTTGGGACCTCATTTTTTCCCCCAACAATGTCTTGGACCCCAACGCAAATCTAATGACACAACCTTAAAATCTGTACATTTAGGTTTTTACATCAGCAAATAACCTTAAATTCATTGCATTTTCATTTCTTATCAATATGGAAAGAAACCATTAAATACATTTACTCAATAAAATTGTATCTTTCAAATTATCTTTCTCGAAAACTTTTGCATATTGTCCCATAAAATAATCTGTACCAAAATGTATGTGTGTGTGTGTATATATATATATATATATATATCACACAGTGGCTTGCAAAAGTATTCACCCCCTTGGCATTTTTCCTATTTTGTTGCCTTACAACCTGGAATTAAAATGGATTTTGGGGGGTTTGTGTCATTTGATTTACACAACATGCCGACCACTTTGAAGATACAAAATATTTTTTATTGTGAAACAAAAAAGAAATAAGACAAAAAAACAGAACTTGAGCGTGCATAACTATTCACCCCCCCAAAGTCAATACTTTGTAGAGCCACCTTTTGCAGCAATTACAGCTGCAAGTCTCTTGGGGTATGTCTCTATAAGCTTGGCACATCTAGCCACTGGGATTTCTGCCCATTCTTCAAGGCAAAACTGCTCCAGCTCCTTCAAGTTGGATTGGTTCCGCTGGTGTACAGCAATGTTTAAGTCATACCACAGATTCTCAATTGGATTGAGGTCTGGGCTTTGACTAGGCCATTCCAACACATTTAAAGGTTTCCCCTTAAACCACTCAAGTGTTGCTTTAGCAGTATGCTTAGGGTCATTGTCCTGCTGGAAGGTGAACTTCCGTCCCAGTCTCCAATCTCTGGAAGACTGAAACAAGTTTCCCTCAAGAATTTCCCTGTATTTAGCGCCATCCATCATTCCTTAAAATTCTGACCAGTTTCCCAGTCCCTGCCGATGAAAAACATCCCCACAGTATGATGCTGCCACCACCATGCTTTACTGTGGGGATGGTGTTCTCGGGCTGATGAGAGGTGTTGGGTTTGTGCCAGACATAGCGTTTTCCTTGATGGCCAAAAAGCTCAATTTTAGTCTCATCTGACCAGAGTACCTTCTTCCATATGTTTGGGGAGTCTCCCACATGCCTTTTGGCGAACACCAAATGTGTTTGCTTATTTTTTTCATTAAGCAATGGCTTTTTTCTGGCCACTCTTCCGTAAAGCCCAGCTCTGTGGAGTGTACGGCTTAAAGTGGTCCTATGGACAGATACTCCAATCTCCGCTGTGGAGCTTTGCAGCTCCTTCAGGGTTATCTTTGGTCTCTTTGTTGCCTCTCTGATTAATGCTCTCCTTGCCTGGTCCATGAGTGTTGGTGGGCGGCCCTCTCTTGGCAGGTTTGTTGTGGTGCCATATTCTTTAAATTTTTTAATAATGGATTTAATGGTGCTCCGTGGGATGTTCAAAGTTTCGGATATTTTTTTATAACCCAACCCTGATCTGTACTTCTCCACAACTTTGTCCCTGACCTGTTTGGAGAGCTCCTTGGTCTTCATGGTGCCGCTTGCTTGGTGGTGCCCCTTGCTTAGTGGTGTTGCAAACTCTGGGGCCTTTCAGAACAGTGGGGAGAACAAGTATTTGATACACTGCCGATTTTGCAGGTTTTCCTACTTACAAAGCATGTAGAGGTCTGTAATTTTTATCATAGGTACACTTCAACTGTGAGAGACGGAATCTAAAACAAAAATCCAGTAAATCACATTGTATGATTTTTAAATAATTAATTTTTCATTTTACTAATCAAAGCCTATTGGATGATAACTTGTTTTTAACTATTTTTTCCAGCAAAATACAGCAAATCCCCTTATTGTATGGGACACCTTTAAATGTGCCTTTAGAGGCCATGCAATTCAGTACTCATCTCGAAAACAAAAGCAATTTAGGTCAAAAGAGTCCACACTAACAAAGGAAATAGAAGGTCTAACAGAACAGATAGATGGCAATAAAAACTGGAACATAGAGGCTCAGAATAAATTAGAGGAAAAACATAAAGAAATGGAGAAACTTATTCAAGAAAGATCAAGTGTAATATATTATAAAAAATTAAGCAAACTGGATGGAATATGGGGAAAAATGCAGCAAATTATTTTTTAATCTTCAACATAGAAATGCTACCAAAAAATAATTTACTGAAACTGGTTACAAATGACGGAGTCACCCATGATTCACCAAATGATATTTTGAAGGAGGAAACAAAGTACTTTAAGCATATGTTTTCGTTTCAGTTGCCTCCATCTCCTCTAACTGAAGCTAATTGTAGAGATTTCTTTCTATTGATAATGTAAAATGAACAGCCATACAGAAAGACTCATGTGAAGGTGAAATTACAGAGGAGGAACTTCTGGATGCAATTAAAGACTTTAAGTCCGGGAAAACTCCAGGGTTGGATGGCATACCAGTCGAGGTATACCAAACCTTTTTTGATATACTCAGAGGACCGTTATTAGCATGTTTTAACCACTCCTATGTAAATGGTAGATTATCAGATACTCAACAAGAAGATCTGATTTCATTATTACTGAAACAGGATACAAGTACAAAATATAAAGATCCAGTCCATTAAAAAAATTGGAGGCCCCTTACACTTCAGTGTTGTGATGCAAAATGTATAGCGCATAGAATTAAAAAGGTATTGTCCGACATTATTCATCCTAATCAGACAGGTTTTTTACATGGACGATACATTGGAGATAATATAAGACAAGTACTGGAAACAATAGAACACTATGAAAAATATGGGAAACCAGGCCTACTATTCATAGCAGACTTTGAAAAGGCTTTTGATAAAGTACAACTGGGGTTTATATATAAATGCCTGGAGCATTTCAATTTTTGAGAATCTCTTATAAAATGGGTTAAAATCATGTATAGTAACCCTAAGTGTAAAATAGTAAATAATGGCTATTTCTCAGAAAGTTTTAAACTGTCAATAGGAGTGAAACAAGGTTGTCCACTATTGGCATATCTATTTATTATGGCCATCGAGATGTTAGCTATTAAAATCAGATCCAACAATAATATCAAGGGATTAGAAATCCAGGGCTTAAAAACAAAGGTGTCATTGTACGCTGATGATTCATGTTTTCTTTTAAATCCACAACTAGAATCCCTCCACAGCCTCATAGTGGATCTAGATACATCTTCTAACCTCTCTGGATTACAACCAAATTATGATAAGTGTACTATATTACGTATTGAATCACTAAAAAATACAATTTTTACATTACCATGCAGTTTACCAATAAAATGGTCTGATGGTGATGTGGATATACTCGGAATACATATCCCAAACGAAATAAATGATCTCACTTCAATACATTTTAATAGAAAGTTAGCAAAAATAGATAAGATCTTGATCTCTCCAGATGAAATCTTGCGACTTGTGACGGCCGGCCGCCCAACAACCTGCTCGCTTGACCCTATCCCCTCCTCTCTTCTCCAGACCATTTCTGGAGACCTTCTCCCTTACGTTACCTCACCTCACTCATCAACTCATCCTTTACCGCTGGCTATGTCCCTTCCGTCTTCAAGAGAGCGAGAGTTGCACCCCTCCTCAGAAAACCTACACTCAATCCCTCCAATGTCAACAACTACAGACCAGTATCCCTTCTTTCTTTTCTCTCCAAAACTCTTGAGCGTGCCGTCTCTAGCCAACTCTCCTGCTATCTCTCTCAGAATGACCTTGATCCAAACCAGTCAGGTTTGTCATTCAACTGAGACTGCTCTTCTCTGTGTCACGGAGGCTCTCCGCACTGCTAAAGCTAACTCTCTCTCCTCTGCTCTTATCCTTCTAGACCTGTCTGCTGCCTTTGATACTATGAACCATCAGATCCTCCTCTCCACCCTCTCCGAGTTGGGCATCTCCGGCGCTGCTCACTCTTGGATTGCGTCCTACCTGACAGGTCGCTCCTACCAGGTGGCGTGGCGAGAATCTGTCTCCATACCACGTGCTCTCACCACTGGTGTCCCCCAGGGCTCAGTTCTAGGCCCTCTCTTATTCTCTCTATACACCAAGTCACTTGGCTCTGTCATATCCTCACATGGTCTCTCCTATCATTGCTACGCAGACGACACACATTTAATCTTCTCCTTTCCCCCTTCTGATAACCAGGTGGTGAATCGCATCTCTGCATGTCTGGCAGACATGTCAGTGTGGATATCGGATCACCACCTCAAGCTGAACCTCGGCAAGACGGAGCTGCTCTTCCTCCCGGGGAAGGATTGCCCGCTCCATGATCTCGCCATCACGGTTGACAACTCCATTGTGTCCTCCTCCCAGAGTGCAAAGAACCTTGGCGTGACCCTGGACAACACCCTGTCGTTCTCCGCTAACATCAAAGTGGTGACCCGATCCTGCAGGTTTATACTCTACAACATTCGCAGAGTACGACCCTACCTTAAACAGAAAGCGGAACAGGTCCTAATCCAGGCACTTGTCATCTCCCATCTGGATTACTGCAACTCGCTGTTGGCTGGGCTCCCTGCCTGTGCCATTAAACCCCTACAACTTATCCAGAACACTGCAGCCCGTCTGGTGTTCAACCTTCCCAAGTTCTCTCATGTCACCCCGCTCCTCCACACACTCCACTGGCTTCCAGTCGAAGCTCGCATCTACTACAAAACCATGGTGAGGGGAACGGCACCTCCTTACCTTCAGGCTCTGATCAGACCCTACACCCAAACGAGGGCACTACGTTCATCCACCTCTGGCCTGCTAGCCCCCCTACCTCTACGGAAGCACAGTTCCCGCTCAGCCCAGTCAAAACTATTCGCTGCTCTGGCACCCCAATGGTGGAACAAGCTCCCCCACGGCGCCAGGACAGCGGAGTCACTGACCACCTTCCGGAGACACTTGAAACCCCACCTCTTTAAGGAATACCTGGAATAGTATAAAAGTAATCCTTCTACCCCCCATTAAAAAAAAAAAAAAAAAAAAATAGGATGGTTGTCCCACTGGCTGTCATAAGTTGAATGCACCAATTTCTAAGTCGCTCTGGATAAGAGCGTCTGCTAAATGACGTAAATGTAAATGTTGTGGGTTCGTTTCCCAGGGGCCAGTATGAAAATGTATGCACTCACTAACTGTAAGTCACTCTAGATAAGAGTGTCTGCTAAATGACTAAAATGTAAAAATGCTGACAATTACATTGATGGAAGTTACAATCTATCTGCAATATTAAAGCTGATCTACCCCCTAAAAAAATATATTAAAAAAATAACATCATCTGTCCACCAGGGGGAGGTATGGTTCACTAAACAACAATAGTAATGACACCATCTGTCCACCAGGGGGAGGTATGGTTCACTAAACAACAATAGTAATGACACCATCTGTCCACCAGGAGGAGGTATGGTACTAAACAACAATAGTAATGCCACCATCTGTCCACCAGGAGGAGGTATGGTTCACTAAACAACAATAGTAATGACACCATCTGTCCACCAGGGGGAGGTATGGTACTAGACAAGGCCACATGGGTTTAGGTACAGTAATAATAGTCATTCTACAGAGAATGTCAATATTTAGTGTCTGCGTCATCTGAACACAGAATCAAAATGCTTTGTTAAAAAAGAAAACATTGTATAATCGTATCTTTGTACTCCTTGACGAAGGCCATGCTGCAAAAACTAATCGGCGTTTTAAAATCTTTGTTCCATTGAACATGCCATACAAATAAAGGCATTTGAATTACGCTGAACAACAATATAAACGCAACATGTAAAGTTTTGGTCCCATGTTTCATGAGCTGAAATAATAGATTCCAGAAAATGTCCATACACACAAAAACCTTATTTCTCTCAAATTCTGTGCACAAATTTGTTCACATCCCTGTTAGTTTTCCTTTGCCAAGATCAGGTGTGGCATATCAAGAAGCTGATTAAACAGCATGATCATTACACAGGTGCACCTTGTGCTGGGGACAATAAAAGGCCACTCTAAAATGTGTAGTTTTGTTACACAACACAATGCCACAGACGTCTGAAGTTTTGAGGGAGCGTACAGTTGGCATGCCGACTGCAGGAATGTCCACCAGAGCTGTTGCCTTTGAGGGAGCGTACAGTTGGCATGCCGACTGCAGGAATGTCCACCAGAGCTGTTGCCTTTGAGGGAGCGTACAGTTGGCATGCCGACTGCAGGAATGTCCACCAGAGCTGTTGCCTTTGAGGGAGCGTACAGTTGGCATGCCGACTGCAGGAATGTCCACCAGAGCTGTTGCCTTTGAGGGAGCGTACAGTTGGCATGCCGACTGCAGGAATGTCCACCAGAGCTGTTGCCTTTGAGGGAGCGTACACGTTGGCATGCCGACTGCAGGAATGTCCACCAGAGCTGTTGCCTTTGAGGGAGCGTACAGTTGGCATGCCGACTGCAGGAATGTCCACCAGAGCTGTTGCCTTTGAGGGAGCGTACAGTTGGCATGCCGACTGCAGGAATATCCACCAGAGCTGTTGCCTTTGAGGGAGCGTACAGTTGGCATGCCGACTGCAGGAATGTCCACCAGAGCTGTTGCCTTTGAGGGAGCGTACAGTTGGCATGCCGACTGCAGGAATGTCCACCAGAGCTGTTGCCTTTGAGGGAGCGTACAGTTGGCATGCCGACTGCAGGAATGTCCACCAGAGCTGTTGCCTTTGAGGGAGCGTACAGTTGGCATGCCGACTGCAGGAATGTCCACCAGAGCTGTTGCCTTTGAGGGAGCGTACAGTTGGCATGCCGACTGCAGGAATGTCCACCAGAGGCTGTTGCCTTTGAGGGAGCGTACAGTTGGCATGCCGACTGCAGGAATGTCCACCAGAGCTGTTGCCTTTGAGGGAGCGTACAGTTGGCATGCCGACTGCAGGAATGTCCACCAGAGCTGTTGCCTTTGAGGGAGCGTACAGTTGGCATGCCGACTGCAGGAATGTCCACCAGAGCTGTTGCCTTTGAGGGAGCGTACAGTTGGCATGCCGACTGCAGGAATGTCCACCAGAGCTGTTGCCTTTGAGGGAGCGTGACAGTTGGCATGCCGACTGCAGGAATGTCCACCAGAGCTGTTGCCTTTGAGGGAGCGTACAGTTGGCATGCCGACTGCAGGAATGTCCACCAGAGCTGTTGCCTTTGAGGGAGCGTACAGTTGGCATGCCGACTGCAGGAATGTCCACCAGAGCTGTTGCCAGAGAATTTAATGTTCATTTGTCTGCCATAAGCCGCCTCCAAGATCGTTTTATAGAATTTGGCAGTACGTTCAACCGGCCACACATCCGCAGACCACGTGTATGGCTTCGTGTGGGCGAGCGGTTTGCTGATGTCAACGTTGTGAACAGAGTGCCCCATGGTGGCGGTGGGGTTATGGTATGGGCAGGCATAAGCTACGGACAACGAACACAATTGCATTTTATCTATGGCAATTTGAATGCACAGAGATACTGTGATGAGATCTTGAGGCCCATTGCCGTTCCATTCATCCACCGCCATAACCTCATGTTTCAGCATGATAATGCACGGCCCCATGCCGCAAGGATCTGTACACAATTCCTGGAAGCTGAAAAAATTTCCCAGTTCTTCCATGGCCTGCATACTCACCAGAAATGTCACCCATTGAGCGTGTTTGGGATGCTCTGGATCGACATGTACGACAGCATGATCCAGTTCCCGCCAATATCCTTCACACAGCCATTGAAGAGGAGTGGGACAACATTCCTCAGGTCACAATCAACAGCCTGATCAACTCTATGTGAAGGAGATGTGTCGCGCTGCATGAGGCAAATGGTCACACCAGATACTGACTGGTTTTCTGATCCACGTCCCTACCTTATTTTAAAGGTATCTGTGACCAACAGATGCATATCTGTATTCCCAGTCATGTGAAATCCATACATTAGGGCCTAATGAATATATTTCAATTGACTGATTTCCTGATATGAACTGTAACTCAGTAAAATCTTTGAAATTGTTGCATGTTGCATCTATATTTCTGTTCAGTATAATTAGATGAAGAGCGCCTTTTTTCTTTTTGACAGAATCAAATCCATTTGACAATAAATGGCTTTATACCAATGCTGCCTCTGGTCTCCACTGGCGTCCCATTGCCTGGCATTAATAATGGTTTTATACCAATGCTGCCTCTGGTCTCCACTGGAGTCCCATTGCCTGGCATTAATAATGGTTTTCCAGTGTAGGCCTCCTGCATCTAACAGTAATTACTCCACAGAGTTATAGACATGGGGAAAACATGTGTCTTGTGTAAACGCATTAAATCTGGTTTGCAGGGTTACATTAGAAACAATGAAATAAAAGCCATACTTATGCAATGTTGTTATGGTAACAGCTGAATGATATTGTCATGGTGTAGTCAAGTCAGGTGAGTTCCTCCATTACAAATGTCAAGAGCAACCCTACCCTGTGTTGTTCAGAGAGGGTGATGCTGAGCCACCCTACCCTGTGTTGTTCAGAGAGCCACCCTACCCTGTGTTGTTCAGAGAGGGTGATGCTGAGCCACCCTACCCTGTGTTGTTCAGAGAGGGTGATGCTGAGCCACCCTACCCTGTGTTGTTCAGAGAGCCACCCTACCCTGTGTTGTTCAGAGAGCCACCCTACCCTGTGTTGTTCAGAGAGCCACCCTACCCTGTGTTGTTCAGAGGCTGATGCTGAGCCACCCTACCCTGTGTTGTTCAGAGAGCCACCCTACCCTGTGTTGTTCAGAGAGCCACCCTACCCTGTGTTGTTCAGAGAGCCACCCTACCCTGTGTTGTTCAGAGAGCCACCCTACCCTGTGTTGTTCAGAGAGCCACCCTACCCTGTGTTGTTCAGAGAGCCACCCTACCCTGTGTTGTTCAGAGAGCCACCCTACCCTGTGTTGTTCAGAGAGCCACCCTACCCTGTGTTGTTCAGAGAGCCACCCTACCCTGTGTTGTTCAGAGAGGGTGATGCTGAGCCACCCTACCCTGTGTTGTTCAGAGAGGGTGATGCTGAGCCACCCTACCCTGTGTTGTTCAGAGAGGAATGATGCTGAGCCACCCTACCCTGTGTTGTTCAGAGAGGGTGATGCTGAGCCACCCTACCCTGTGTTGTTCAGAGAGGAATGATGCTGAGCCACCCTAGCCTGTGTTGTTCAGAGAGGAATGATGCTGAGCCACCCTAGCCTGTGTTGTTCAGAGAGGAATGATGCTGAGCCACCCTACCCTGTGTTGTTCAGAGAGGGTGATGCTGAGCCACCCTACCCTGTGTTGTTCAGAGAGGAATGATGCTGAGCCACCCTAGCCTGTGTTGTTCAGAGAGGAATGATGCTGAGCCACCCTAGCCTGTGTTGTTCAGAGAGGAATGATGCTGAGCCACCCTACCCTGTGTTGTTCAGAGAGGGTGATGCTGAGCCACCCTACCCTGTGTTGTTCAGAGAGGGTGATGCTGAGCCACCCTACCCTGTGTTGTTCAGAGAGGGTGATGCTGAGCCACCCTACCCTGTGTTGTTCAGAGAGGTTTGATGCTGAGCCACCCTAGCCTGTGTTGTTCAGAGAGGAATGATGCTGAGCCACCCTACCCTGTGTTGTTCAGAGAGGGTGATGCTGAGCCACCCTACCCTGTGTTGTTCAGAGAGGAATGATGCTGAGCCACCCTACCCTGTGTTGTTCAGAGAGGGTGATGCTGAGCCACCCTACCCTGTGTTGTTCAGAGAGGGTGATGCTGAGCCACCCTACCCTGTGTTGTTCAGAGAGGTTTGATGCTGAGCCACCCTACCCTGTGTTGTTCAGAGAAGAATGATGCTGAGCCACCCTATAGCCAGGGATGGGGAAAATTATAAAATACAATTTTTAAATACAATAAGCAGCAATGTATAAAAATAAACAACAAAATACCCTGTATTTATACCTGTATTTAGAAATGTATTTAAATTAAACACATTTATTTTTTATTTAAAATACAGAAATACATTTGCAAGCAGCCAGCCCGAACAGCAACAACATTCTCAGTAACGGTTACAGATATGTTTGACTTGCTCTGACTGTGATATGCTGTTGTTTATCTACCATAGTTGAATGCACTGACTAAGTCCCTCTGGATGTGAGTGTCTGCTGAATGACCAACATGTAAACGTAGATGGAAACATTAACATACCAAAATGAACCTGTGCTGGGATGAGAGGCACGTCAGCCTTACATAACATGGCTATAAGGCTGGGGCTGAGCAAACAGACCCTGATTAAATATGGCCTAGTAATGCCATCTGCTTTTTTCTTAGGAGGATGATTCAGAGCACTAGCAGTTTGGTGTGTGTCTGTTTATATGTTTGTGTGTGTGGTGTGTGTCTGTGTGTGTCTGTGGGGATATCAATATCTAACCCTGAGAGAGTTAGTCTTCCCCCTTCTAAAGTAGAGGGTCATCGAGGGGTTCTACTGGTAATGATAGTGATCATCATACAGTAGACTGCTCCACCATACAGCA
>NW_025534996.1:0-35000 GCF_020615455.1 Coregonus clupeaformis
GATAATAGGTATATCTACAGGGTACCAGTACTGAGTCCATGATAACTAGGCTATATACACAGGGTACCAGTACTGAGTCCATGATAACTAGGCTATATACACAGGGTACAGTACTGAGTCCATGATAACTAGGCTATATACACAGGGTGACCAGTACTGGGAGTCCATGATAACTTGGCTATATACACAGGGTACCAGTACTGAGTCCATGATAACTAGGCTATACACAGGGTTCCACAAGCTTCCCACAATAAATTGGGTGAATTTTTTGGCCCATTCCTCCTGACAGAGCTGGTGTAACTGGGAGGTCAGGTTTGTAGGGCTCCTTGCTCACACAGCGCCAGTTCTGCCCACACATTTTCTTAGGATTGAGGTCAGGGCTTTGTGATGCAGCCACTCCAATACCTTGACTTTTGTTGTCCTTAGCAATTTTGCCTACAACCGAAGTATGCTTGGGGGTATGCTTGGGGTCATTGTCCATTTGGAAGACCCATTTCATTAGCTTTAACTTCCTGACTGATGTCTTGAGATGTTGCTTCAATATATCCATAATTTTCCTTTCCTCATGATGCCATATTTTGTGAAGTGCACCGGTTATGTCGATATGGGAACTTCGTTTTACTGTGGATATAGATACTTAGTACCTGTTTCCTCCAGCATCTTCACAAGGTAACTTGCTGTGGTTCTGGGATTGGATTTGCACTTTTCGCACCAGTCACGTTCATCTCTAGGAGACAGAACGCTCTCGCCTGAACGGTATGGATGGCTGGGCGCTGGGTCCCATGGTGGTTATACTTGCGTACTAATGTTTGTACATTATTTTTTAATGACTACCTCATCTCTGTACCCCACACATACAATTATCTGTAAGGTCCCTCAATCGAGCAGTGAATTTCAAACACAGATTCAACGACAAAGACCAGGAGGTTTTCCAATGCCTGAAAAAGAAGGGGCTCCTATTGGTAGATTAAAATAAAAAGGCAGACATTGAAACCTCCCTTTGAGCACGGTGAAGTTATGTAATTACACTTTGGATGGTGTATCAATACACCCAGTCAATACAAAGATACAGGCGTCCTTCCTAACTCCAGTTGCCGGAGAGGAAGGAATCGCTCAGGTATTTCACCATGAGGCCAATGGTGACTTTAAAACAGTTACAGAGTTTATTGGCTGTGATAGGAAAAAAACTGAGGATGGATCCAACAACATTGTAGTTACTCCACAATACTAACCTAAATGACAGAGTGAAAGAAGGAAGCCAGTACAGAATAAAAATATTCCAAAACATTCATCCTGTTTTGCAACTAGGCACTAAAGTAATACTGCAAAAATGTGGCAAAGAAATACGCTTTTATTTATTTTTTGTCCTGAATACAACGCATATATATGCATGAAAGCATGAATACAAGCGTTATGTTTGGGGCAAATCCAAATACAACATATCACTGAGTACCACTCTTCATATTTTCAAGCATGGTGGTGGCTGCATCATGTTATGGGTATGCTTGTCATCGGCAAGTACTAGAGTTTTTTAGGATAAAAATAAACGGAATAGAGCTAAGCACAGGCAAAATCCTAGAGGGAAACCCTGGTTCAGTCTGCTGTCCACCAGACACTGGGAGACTAGAGGAAACCCTGGTTCAGTCTGCTTTCCACCAGACACTGGGAGACTAGAGGGAAACCCTGGTTCAGTCTGCTGTCCACCAGACACTGGGAGACTAGAGGAAACCCTGGTTCAGTCTGCTTTCCACCAGACACTGGGAGACTAGAGGAAAACCTGGTTCAGTCTGCTGTCCACCAGACACTGGGAGACTAGAGGAAAACCCTGGTTCAGTCTGCTGTCCACCAGACACTGGGGAGACTAGAGGAAACCCTGGTTCAGTCTGCTTTACACCAGACACTGGGAGACTAGAGGAAACCCTGGTTCAGTCTGCTGTCCACCAGACACTGGGAGACTAGAGGAAACCCTGGTTCAGTCTGCTGTCCACCAGACACTGGGAGACTAGAGGAAACCCTGGTTCAGTCTGCTGTCCACCAGACACTGGGAGACTAGAGGGAAATCCTGGTTCAGTCTGCTAGTCCACCAGACACTGGGAGACTAGAGGAAAATCCTGGTTCAGTCTGCTGTCCACCAGACACTGGGAGACTAGAGGAAACCCTGGTTCAGTCTGCTTTACACCAGACACTGGGAGACTAGAGGAAACCCTGGTTCAGTCTGCTGTCCACCAGACACTGGGAGACTAGAGGAAACCTGGTTCAGTCTGCTGTCCACCAGACACTGGGAGACTAGAGGAAACCCTGGTTCAGTCTGCTGTCCACCAGACACTGGGAGACTAGAGGAAAACCCTGGTCCAGTCTGCTGTCCACCAGACACTGGGAGACTAAGAGTGAAAACCTGGTTCAGTCTGCTGTACACCAGACACTGGGAGACTAGAGGAAAACCCTGGTTCAGTCTGCTTTACACCAGACACTGGGAGACTAGAGGAAACCCTGGTTCAGCTCTGCTGTCCACCAGACACTGGGAGACTAGAGGAAACCCTGGTTCAGTCTGCTGTCCACCAGACACTGGGAGACTAGGAGGAAACCCTGGTTCGGTCTGCTGTCCACCAGACACTGGGAGACTAGAGGAAACCCTGGTTCAGTCTGCTGTCCACCAGACACTGGGAGACTAGAGGAAACCCTGGTCCAGTCTGCTGTCCACCAGACACTGGGAGACTAGAGGAAACCCTGGTTCAGTCTGCTGTCCACCAGACACTGGGAGACTAGAGGAAACCCTGGTTCAGTCTGCTGTCCACCAGACACTGGGAGACTAGAGGAGACCCTGGTTCAGTCTGCTGTCCACCAGACACTGGGAGACTAGAGGAGACCCTGGTTCAGTCTGCTGTCCACCCAGACACTGGGAGACTAGAGGAAACCTGGTTCGGTCTGCTGTCCACCAGACACTGGGAGACTAGAGGAGACCCTGGTCCAGTCTGCTGTCCACCAGACACTGGGGAGACTGGAGGAGACCCTGGTTCAGTCTGCTGTCCACCAGACACTGGGAGACTAGAGGAAACCCTGGTTCAGTCTGCTGTCCACCAGACACTGGAAAACTGTTCAGTCTGCTTCCACCAGACACTGGGAGACTAGAGGAAACCCTGGTTCAGTCTGCTGTCCACCAGACACTGGGAGACTAGAGGAAAACCTGGTTCAGTCTGCTGTCCACCAGACACTGGGAGACTAGAGGAAAACCCTGGTTCAGTCTGCTGTCCACCAGACACTGGGAGACTAGAGGAAACCCTGGTTCAGTCTGCTTTACACCAGACACTGGGAGACTAGAGGAAAACCCTGGTTCAGTCTGCTGTCCACCAGACACTGGGAGACTAGAGGAAAACCTGGTTCAGTCTGCTGTCCACCAGACACTGGGAGACTAGAGGCAAAACCTGGTCCAGTCTGCTGTCCACCAGACACTGGGAGACTAGAGGAAACCCTGGTTCAGTCTGCTGTCCACCAGACACTGGGAGACTAGAGGAAACCCTGGTTCAGTCTGCAGTCCACCAGACACTGGGAGACTAGAGGAAAACCCTGGTTCAGTCTGCTTTCACCAGACACTGGGAGACTAGAGGAAACCCTGGTTCAGTCTGCTGTCCACCAGACACTGGGAGACTAGAGGAAAACCTGGTTCAGTCTGCTGTCCACCAGACACTGGGAGACTAGGAGGAAACCCTGGTTCAGTCTGCTGTCCACCAGACACTGGGAGACTAGAGGAACCCTGGTTCAGTCTGCTGTCCACCAGACACTGGGAGACTAGAGGAAACCCTGGTTCAGTCTGCTTTCCACCAGACACTGGGAGACTAGAGGAAACCCTGGTTCAGTCTGCTGTCACACCAGACACTGGGAGACTAGAGGAAAACCTGGTTCAGTCTGCTTTCCACCAGACACTGGGGAGACTAGAGGGAAAACCTGGTTCAGTCTGCTGTCCACCAGACACTGGGAGATTAGAGGAAAACCTGGTTCAGTCTGCTTTCCACCAGACACTGGGAGACTAGAGGAAAACCTGGTTCAGTCTGCTTTACACCCAGACACTGGGAGACTAGATGGAAAACCCTGGTTCAGTCTGCTTTCCACCAGACACTGGGAGACTAGAGGAAAACCCTGGTTCAGTCTGCTGTCCACCAGACACTGGGGAGACTAGAGGAAAACCTGGTCCAGTCTGCTGTCCACCAGACACTGGGAGACTAGAGGAAAACCTGGTTCAGTCTGCTGATCCACCAGACACTGGGAGACTAGAGGAAACCCTGGTTCAGTCTGCTTATACACCAGACACTGGGAGACTAGAGGAAAACCTGGATTTCAGTCTGCTTTACACCAGACACTGGGAGACTAGAGGAAAACCTGGTTCAGTCTGCTGTCCACCAGACACTGGGAGACTAGAGGAAACCCTGGTTTCAGTCTGCTGTTCACCAGACACTGGGAGACTAAGAGGAAACCCTGGTTCAGTCTGCTGTCCACCAGACACTGGGAGACTAGAGGAAAACCTGGTTCAGTCTGCTGTCCACCAGACACCGGGAGACTAGAGGAAACCCTGGTTCAGTCTGCTGTCCACCAGACACTGGAAAGAGACCAGACACTGGGAGACTAGAGGAAACCCTGGTTCAGTCTGCTTCCACCAGACACTGGGAGACTAGAGGAAACCCTGGTTCAGTCTGCTGTCCACCAGACACTGGGAGACTAGAGGAAACCCTGGTTCAGTCTGCTGTCCACCAGACACTGGGAGACTAGAGGAAAACCTGGTTCAGTCTGCTGTCCACCAGACACTGGGAGACTAGAGGAAACCCTGGTTCAGTCTGCTGTCCACCAGACACTGGGAGACTAGAGGAAACCCTGGTTCAGTCTGCTGTCCACCAGACACTGGGAGACTAGAGGAAACCCTGGTTCAGTCTGCTGTACACCAGACACTGGGGAGACTAGAGGGAAACCTGGTTCAGTCTGCAATGTCCACCAGACACTGGGAGACTAGAGGAAAACCTGGTTCAGTCTGCTGTCCACCAGACACTGGGAGACTAGAGGAAAACCTGGTTCAGTCTGCTGTCCACCAGACACTGGGAGACTAGGAGGGAAAACCTGGTTCAGTCTGCTGTCCACCAGACACTGGGGAGACTAGAGGAAAACCTGGTTCAGTCTGCTGTCCACCAGACACTGGGAGACTAGAGGAAACCCTGGTTCAGTCTGCTGTCCACCAGACACTGGGAGACTAGAGGAAACCCTGGTTCAGTCTGCTGTCCACCAGACACTGGGAGACTAGAGGAAAACCTGGTTCAGTCTGCTTTCCACCAGACACTGGGAGACTAGAGGAAACCCTGGTTCAGTCTGCTTTCCATCAGACACTGGGAGACTAGAGGAAACCCTGGTTCAGTCTGCTGTCCACCAGACACTGGGAGACTAGAGGAAACCCTGGTTCCAGTCTGCTGTCCACCAGACACTGGGAGACTAGAGGAAACCCTGGTTCAGTCTGCTGTCCACCAGACACTGGGAGACTAGAGGAAACCCTGGTTCAGTCTGCTTTCCATCAGACACTGGGAGACTAGAGGGAAACCCTGGTTCAGTCTGCTGTCCATCAGACACTGGGAGACTAGAGGAAACCCTGGTTCAGTCTGCTTTCCACCAGACACTGGGAGACTAGAGGAAAACCTGGTTCAGTCTGCTGTCCATCAGACACTGGGAGACTAGAGGAAAACCCTGGTTCAGTCTGCTGTACACCAGACACTGGGAGACTAGAGGAAAACCCTGGTTCAGTCTGCTGTCCACCCAGACACTGGGAGACTAGAGGAAAACCCTGGTTCAGTCTGCTGTCCACCAGACACTGGGAGACTAGAGGAAACCCTGGTTCAGTCTGCTGTCCACCAGACACTGGGGAGACTAGAGGAAATCCTGGTTCAGTCTGCTGTCCACCAGACACTGGGAGACTAGAGGAAAACCTGGTTCAGTCTGCTGTCCACCAGACACTGGGAGACTAGAGGAAACCCTGGTTCAGTCTGCTTTCCACCAGACACTGGGGGAGACTAGAGGAAAACCCTGGTTCCAGTCTGCTGTCCACCAGACACTGGGAGACTAGAGGAAACCCTGGTTCAGTCTGCTGTCCACAGACACTGGGAGACTAGAGGAAACCCTGGTTCAGTCTGCTGTCCACCAGACACTGGGAGACTAGAGGAAAACCCTGGTTCAGTCTGCTTTCACCAGACACTGGGAGACTAGAGGAAAACCCTGGTTCAGTCTGCTTTCCACCAGACACTGGGAGACTAGAGGAAAACCCTGGTTCAGTCTGCTTTCCACCAGACACTGGGAGACTAGAGGAAACCCTGGTTCAGTCTGCTGTCCACCAGACACTGGGAGACTAGAGGAAACCCTGGTTCAGTCTGCTTTCCACCCAGACACTGGGAGACTAGAGGAAAACCCTGGTTCAGTCTGCTGTCCATCAGACACTGGGAGACTAGAGGAAACCCTGGTTCAGTCTGCTGTCCATCAGACACTGGGAGACTAGAGGAAAACCTGGTTCAGTCTGCTGTCCACCAGACACTGGGAGACTAGGGGAAACCCTGGTTCAGTCTGCTGTCCACCAGACACTGGGAGACTAGAGGGAAACCCTGGTTCAGTCTGCTGTCCACCAGACACTGGGAGACTAGAGGAAACCCTGGTTCAGTCTGCTGTCCACCAGACACTGGGAGACTAGAGGAAAACCTGGTTCAGTCTGCTGTCCACCAGACACTGGGAGACTAGAGGAAACCCTGGTTCAGTCTGCTGTCCACCAGACACTGGGAGACTAGAGGAAACCCTGGTTCAGTCTGCTGTCCACCAGACACTGGGAGACTAGAGGAAAACCTGGTTCAGTCTGCTGTCCACCAGACACTGGGAGACTAGAGGAAAACCCTGGTTCAGTCTGCTGTCCACCAGACACTGGGAGACTAGAGGAAAACCTGGTTCAGTCTGCTGTCCACCAGACACTGGGAGACTAGAGGAAACCCTGGTTCAGTCTGCTTTCCACCAGACACTGGGAGACTAGAGGAAACCCTGGTTCAGTCGCTTTCCACCAGACACTGGGAGACTAGAGGAAACCCTGGTTCAGTCTGCTGTCCACCAGACACTGGGAGACTAGAGGAAACCCTGGTTCAGTCTGCGTCCACCAGACACTGGGAGACTAGAGGAAACCCTGGTTCAGTCTGCTGTCCACCAGACACTGGGAGACTAGAGGAAACCCTGATTCAGTCTGCTGTCCACCAGACACTGGGAGACTAGAGGAAAACCCTGGTTCAGTCTGCTGTCCACCAGACACTGGGAGACTAGAGGAAACCCTGGTTCAGTCTGCTTTCCACCAGACACTGGGAGACTAGAGGAAAACCCTGGTTCAGTCTGCTGTCCACCAGACACTGGGAGACTAGAGGAGACCCTGGTTCAGTCTGCTGTCCACCAGACACTGGGAGACTAGAGGAAAACCTGGTTCAGTCTGCTGTCTGGGGGAGACTAGAGGAAAACCTGGTTCAGTCTGCTGTACACCAGACACTGGGAGACTAGAGGAAACCCTGGTTCAGTTTGCTGTCCACCAGACACTGGGAGACTAGAGGAAACCCTGGTTCAGTCTGCTGTCCACCCAGACACTGGGAGACTAGAGGAAAACCCTGGTTCAGTCTGCTGTCCACCAGACACTGGGAGACTAGAGGAAACCTGGTTCAGTCTGCTGTCCACCAGACACTGGGAGACTAGAGGAAACCCTGGTTCAGTCTGCTTTCCACCAGACACTGGGAGACAAATTCACCTTTCAGCAGGACAATAACCTAAAACACAAGGCCAAATCTACACTGGAGTCTTTACATTTACGTCATTTAGCAGACGCTCTTATCCAGAGCGACTTACAAATTGGTGCATTCAACTTATGATAGCCGGTGGGACAACCACCCAATATTTTTATTATTCGGGGGGTGGGGGGGTAGAAGGATTACTGTTATACTATTCCAGGTATTCCTTAAAGAGGTGGGGTTTCAAGTGTCTCCGGAAGATGGTCAGTGACTCCGCTGTCCTGGCGTCGTGGGGTAGCTTGTTCCACCATTTGGGTGCCAAATATACACTGGAGTTGCTTACCAAGACGACATTGAATGATCCTGAGTGGCCTAGTTACAGTTTTGACTTAAATCTGCTTGTAAATTTACTTGAGAATGGTCTGTCTAGCAATGATCAACAACCAATTTGACAGATCTTGAAGAATTTTGAAAATAATCATGTGCAAATATTGTACAAACCAGGTGTGCAAAGCTCTTAGAGACTTAACCAGAAAGACTGACAGCTGGAATCGCTGCCAAAAATCGCTGCCAAAAGGTGATCCTAACATGGATTGACTCAGGGGGTGTGAATACTTATATAAATTATTATTTCTGTATATCATTTTCAGTAAATGTGCAAAAAATGCTAAGAACATGTTTTCACTGTCATTATGGGGTATTATGGGATGGGTGGGGATCAATTTAGAATTCAGGCTGTAACAACACAATGTGGAATAAGGGGATACTTTCTGAAGGCGCTGTATACCAGCTAGATGTGTGCGTATATACAGTGCATTCGGAAAGTATTCAGACCCTTTGACCTTTTCCACATTTTGTTACGTTACAGCCTTATTCTAAAATGGATTCGTTTTACACACAATACCTCATAATGACAAAACAAAAACTGGTTTTTAGAAATTTCAGCAAATATATTAAAAATAAAAAAACTTAAGTATTCAGACCCTTTACTCAGTACTTTGTTGAAGCACCTTTGGCAGCGATTACAGCCTCAAGTCTTCTTGGGTATGACGCTACAAGCTTGGCACACCTGTATTTGGGGAGTTTCTCCCATTCTTCTCTGCAGATCCTCTCAAGCTCTGTCAGGTTGGATGGGGAGCGTTGCTGCACAGCTATTTTCAGGTCTCTCCAGAGATGTTAGATCGGGTTCAAGTCCGGGCTCTGGCTGGGCCACTCAAGGACATTCAGAGACTTGTCCCGAAGCCACTCCTGCGTTGTCTTGGCTGTGTGCTTAGGGTTGTTGTCCTGTTGGAAGGTGAACCTTCATCCCAGTCTGAGGTCCTGAGCGCTCTGGAGCAGGTTTTTATCAAGGATCTCTCTGTACTTTGCTCCGTTCGTCTTTTCCTCGATCCTGACTAGTCTCCCAGTCCCTGCCGCTGAAAATAATCCCCACAGGAAAATGCTGCCACCACCATGCTTCACTGCAAGGATGGTGTCAGGTTTCCTCCAGACGTGACACTTGGCATTCAGGCCAAAATGTTCAATATTGGTTTCATCAGACCAGAGAATCTTGTTTCTCATGGCCTGAGAGTCCTTTAGGTGCCTTTTGGCAAACTCCAAGCGGGCTATCATGTGCCTTTTACTGAGGAGTGGCTTCCGTCTGGTCACTCTACCATAAAGGCCTGATTGGTGGAGTGCTGCAGAGATGGTTGTCCTTCTGGAAGGTTCTCCCATCTCCACAGAGGAACTCTGGAGCTCTGTCAGAGTGACCATCGGGTTCTTCGTCACCTCCCTGACCAAGGCCCTTCTCCCCCGTTGCTCAGTTTTGGCCGGGCGGCCAGCTCTAGGAAGAGTCTTGGTGGTTCCAAACTTCTTCCATTTAAGAATGATGGAGGCCACTGTGTTCTTGGGGACCTTCAATGCTGCAGACATTTTTTGGTACCCTTCCCCAGATCTGTGCATGAACACAATGCTGTCTCGGAGCTCTATGGACAATTCCTTCGACCTCATGGCTTGGTTTTTGCTCTGAAATGCAAACTGTCAACTGTGGAACCTTATACAGACAGGTGTGTGCCTTTCCAAATCATATCCAATCAATTGAATCTATCACAGGTGTCCAATCAAGTTGTAGAAACATCTCAAGGATGATCAATGGAAACAGGATGCACCTGAGCTCAATTTCGAGTCTCATAGCAAAGGGTCTAAATACTTATTGAAATAAGGTATTTCTGTTTTTTCTAAATGCACTGTATCTAACCTTTGGCCTCCTCCCAGGGAGTGTCGGGGGGGAGGGGTTGTGTTGCAATGGCAACGGTGGTGCTGGGTGCGGTTGCCGTGGTGATGATGCGTAGGTAGAGGGTGAAGAGGCGTGGTGTCAGGCGGCAGGCGGGGCAGCAGATCCCAGGGGGCGGAGAGAAGAAGGAGGAGAGGGCGGAGCTAAAGTCCCCTGCCTTCATCAGGAAGAGAGGGATCAGGTCCCGCACCGCCTGGACTCTGGAGTAAACAGAACCTTTACATTTAGTCATTTATCCAGAGACACACGGACAAGCATTACACACACACACACACACACACTATACAATATTCAGTTCCATTCCGATTGGCTGGACCTGGCTCCCCAATGGAGCCAGGTCCAGTCATGTGAAATCCATAGATTAGGGACTAATGAAATTACATCAATTGACTGATTTCCTCATATGAAGTGTAACTCAGTAAAACCATTGAAACTGTTGCATTTATATTTTAGTTCAGTATATTCACACACACACACACACACACACACACAGGTAAATATAGACTAACACACAGGTAGACATAGACTAACACACAGGTACATATAGACTAACACACAGGTAGACATAGACTAACACACAGGTAGACCAGTGACTCACAGTTCTGTGTTCTCACTACGGACCACCTTCAGGTAGCGGGTCAACTCTCTGTACCTACAGACAAACATCAATTTAAAAAATAAGACAACCCAGCTCATAAAGATATACAGGTATCTCAAAACAGCTAATCAAATGGCTACCCAGACTGCTTTACAGGGCACACGTTGACTGATGAACGTGATCTGCTTTATAGGACACAAGTTGACTGATGAACGTGATCTGCTTTATAGGACACAAGTTGACTGATGAACGTGATCTGCTTTATAGGGCACACGTTGACTGATGAACGTGATCTGCTTTATAGGACACAAGTTGACTGATGAACGTGATCTGCTTTATAGGACACAAGTTGCCTGATGAACCTGATCTGCTTTATAGGACACAAGTTGACTGATGAACGTGATCTGCTTTATAGGGCACTAGTTGCCTGATGAACGTGATCTGCTTTATAGGGCACAAGTTGCCTGATGAACGTGATCTGCTTTATAGGACACAAGTTGACTGATGAACGTGATCTGCTTTATATATGGCACTAGGGCACAAGTTGACTGATGAATGTGATCTGCTTTATAGGGCACAAGTTGCCTGATGAACGTGATCTGCTTTATAGGGCACAAGTTGACTGATGAACGTGATCTGCTTTATAGGACACAAGTTGCCTGATGAACGTGATCTGCTTTATAGGACACAAGTTGCCTGATGAACGTGATCTGCTTTATAGGACACAAGTTGACTGATGAACGTGATCTGCTTTATAGGGCACAAGTTGCCTGATGAACGTGATCTGCTTTATAGGGCACAAGTTGCCTGATGAACGTGATCTGCTTTATAGGACACAAGTTGCCTGCAGGTATTTACTGAACCAGTAGTAATAGTTGCCTGCAGGTATTTACTGAACCAGTAGTAATAGTTGCCTGCGGGTATTTACTGAACCAGTAGTAATAGTTGCCTGCGGGTATTTACTGAACCAGTAGTAATAGTTGCCTGCGGGTATTTACTGAACCAGTAGTAATAGTTGCCTGCAGGTATTTACTGAACCAGTAGTAATAGTTGCCTGCAGGTATTTACTGAACCAGTAGTAATAGTTGCCTGCAGGTATTTACTGAACCAGTAGTAATAGTTGCCTGCAGGTATTTACTGAACCAGTAGTAATAGTTGCCTGCAGGTATTTACTGAACCAGTAGTAATAGTTGCCTGCAGGTATTTACTGAACCAGTAGTAATAGTTGCCGCAGGTATTTACTGAACCAGTAGTAATAGTTGCCTGCAGGTATTTACTGAACCAGTAGTAATAGTTGCCTGCAGGTATTTACTGAACCAGTAGTAATAGTTGCCTGCAGGTATTTACTGAACCAGTAGTAATAGTTGCCTGCAGGTATTTACTGAACCAGTAGTAACAGTTGCCTGCAGGTATTTACTGAACCAGTAGTAATAGTTGCCTGCAGGTATTTACTGAACCAGTAGTAATAGTTGCCATGGTATTTACTGAACCAGTAGTAATAGTTGCCATGGTATTTACTGAACCAGTAGTAATAGTTGCCTGCAGGTATTTACTGAACCAGTAGTAATAGTTGCCAGCAGGTATTTACTGAACCAGTAGTAATAGTTGCCTGCAGGTATTTACTGAACCAGTAGTAATAGTTGCCTGCGGGTATTTACTGAACCAGTAGTAATAGTTGCCTGCAGGTATTTACTGAACCAGTAGTAATAGTTGCCCAGCAGGTATTTACTGAACCAGTAGTAATAGTTGCCTGCAGGTATTTACTGAACCAGTAGTAATAGTTGCCTGCAGGTATTTACTGAACCAGTAGTAATAGTTGCCTGCGGGTATTTACTGAACCAGTAGTAATAGTTGCCCAGCAGGTATTTACTGAACCAGTAGTAATAGTTGCCATGGTATTTACTGAACCAGTAGTAATAGTTGCCTGCAGGTATTTACTGAACCAGTAGTAATAGTTGCCTGCGGGTATTTACTGAACCAGTAGTAATAGTTGCCTGCGGGTATTTACTGAACCAGTAGTAATAGTTGCCTGCAGGTATTTACTGAACCAGTAGTAATAGTTGCCTTCAGGTATTTACTGAACCAGCAGTAATAGTTGCCTGCAGGTATTTACTGAACCAGTAGTAATAGTTGCCTGCAGGTATTTACTGAACCAGTAGTAATAGTTGCCTGCAGGTATTTACTGAACCCATTAGTAATAGTTGCCTGCAGGTATTTACTGAACCAGTAGTAATAGTTGCCTGCAGGTATTTACTGAACCAGTAGTAATAGTTGCCTGCAGGTATTTACTGAACCAGTAGTAATAGTTGCCTGCAGGTATTTACTGAACCAGTAGTAATAGTTGCCTGCAGGTATTTACTGAACCAGTAGTAATAGTTGCCTGCAGGTATTTACTGAACCAGTAGTAATAGTTGCCTGCAGGTATTTACTGAACCAGTAGTAATAGTTGCCATGGTATTTACTGAACCAGTAGTAATAGTTGCCCAGCAGGTATTTACTGAACCAGTAGTAATAGTTGCCCAGCAGGTATTTACTGAACCAGTAGTAATAGTTGCCCAGCAGGTATTTACTGAACCAGTAGTAATAGTTGCCATGGTATTTACTGAACCAGTAGTAATAGTTGCCTGCAGGTATTTACTGAACCAGTAGTAATAGTTGCCTGCAGGTATTTACTGAACCAGTAGTAATAGTTGCCATGGTATTTACTGAACCAGTAGTAATAGTTGCCCTGCGGGTATTTACCGAACCAGTAGTGAATAGTTGCCTGCAGGTACTTACTGAACCAGTAGTAATAGTTGCCTGCAGGTATTTACTGAACCAGTAGTAATAGTTGCCTGCGGGTATTTACTGAACCAGTAGTAATAGTTGCCTGCAGGTATTTACTGAACCAGTAGTAATAGTTGCCTGCGGGTATTTACTGAACCAGTAGTAATAGTTGCCTGCAGGTATTTACTGAACCAGTAGTAATAGTTGCCTGCAGGTATTTACTGAACCAGTAGTAATAGTTGCCTGCAGGTATTTACTGAACCAGTAGTAATAGTTGCCTGCAGGTATTTACTGAACCAGTAGTAATAGTTGCCTGCAGGTATTTACTGAACCAGTAGTAGGATAAAGGAATCCTTCTCCCCCCCAATTGTAAAGTGGTTATCCCACTGGCTATAGGGTGAAACGCTATCAATTTGTGAGTCGCTCTGGCTAAGAGCGCTCTGCTAAATGACGTTACGTGCCCTTGGAGCAAGGCACTCTAACCCTAATTGCTCCTGTAAGTCGCTCTGGATAAGAGCGTCTGCTAAATGACTAAAATGTAAAATGTAAATGTAGTAATAGTTGCCTGCAGGTATTTACTGAACCAGTAGTAATAGTTGCCTGCAGGTATTTACTGAACCAGTAGTAATAGTTGCCTGCAGGTATTTACTGAACCAGTAGTAATAGTTGCCTGCAGGTATTTACTGAACCAGTAGTAATAGTTGCCTGCAGGTATTTACTGAACCAGTAGTAATAGTTGCCTGCGGGTATTTACTGAACCAGTAGTAATAGTTGCCAGCGGGTATTTACTGAACCAGTAGTAATAGTTGCCAGCAGGTATTTACTGAACCAGTAGTAATAGTTGCCAGCAGGTATTTTACTGAACCAGTAGTAATAGTTGCCTCGCGGTATTTACTGAACCAGTAGTAATAGTTGCCTGCAGGTATTTACTGAACCAGTAGTAATAGTTGCCTGCAGGTATTTACTGAACCAGTAGTAATAGTTGCCTGCAGGTATTTACTGAACCAGTAGTAATAGTTGCCTGCGGTATTTACTGAACCAGTAGTAATAGTTGCCTGTAGGTATTTACTGAACCAGTAGTAATAGTTGCCTGCAGGTATTTACTGAACCAGTAGTAATAGTTGCCTGCAGGTATTTACTGAACCAGTAGTAATAGTTGCCTGCAGGTATTTACTGAACCAGTAGTAATAGTTGCCTGCAGGTATTTACTGAACCAGTAGTAATAGTTGCCTGCAGGTATTTACTGAACCAGTAGTAATAGTTGCCTGCAGGTATTTACTGAACCAGTAGTAATAGTTGCCTGCAGGTATTTACTGAACCAGTAGTAATTAGTTGCCTGCAGGTATTTACTGAACCAGTAGTAATAGTTGCCTGCAGGCATTTACTGAACCAGTAGTAATAGTTGCCCAGCAGGTATTTACCGAACCAGTAGTAATAGTTGCCTGCAGGTATTTACGGAACCAGTAGTAATAGTTGCCAGCAGGTATTTACTGAACCAGTAGTAATAGTTGCCCGCGGTATTTACTGAACCAGTAGTAATAGTTGCCTGCAGGTATTTACTGAACCAGTAGTAATAGTTGCCTGCAGGTATTTACTGAACCAGTAGTAATAGTTGCCTGCAGGTATTTACTGAACCAGTAGTAATAGTTGCCTGCAGGTATTTACTGAACCAGTAGTAATAGTTGCCCAGCAGGTATTTACTGAACCAGTAGTAATAGTTGCCTGCAGGTATTTACTGAACCAGTAGTAATAGTTGCCCGCGGGTATTTACTGAACCAGTAGTAATAGTTGCCTGCAGGTATTTACTGAACCAGTAGTAATAGTTGCCTGCAGGTATTTACTGAACCAGTAGTAATATTCCCATGTATAAAAACGTGTCCCCCTCTACCTCTTCTGTATCTGTAAGGTTTCAGCTCTCAGCAGGACGACAGCAGCAGATTCAGTCAGCAGTTCCCTTTTCCCTTTCCCCGGTCGGATCCCCGTCACGTTCTGCCCCTTCAACACGGAGACCAGCAGGACGTCCGACCAGGGGAGAACACCCAGCCTGGAACGCAAAGGGGGGAATTCATTTCATCTCTACACGGAAAACAGCAGCGTCTCTGCATCTCACCGTTAGAAACGGGGGGCCGGATACATTTCCTGGTTGTTAGCAAACAACAATATGGTTCATACCTGTTTCTCAGAGTGATGCAGCTGGGAGGTAGGGGGGGAGGGTCTATACCTGTTTCTCAGAGTGATGCAGCTGGGAGGTAGGGGGGGAGGGTCTGGTCTATACCTGTTTCTCAGAGTGATGCAGCTGGGAGGTAGGGGGAGGGTCTGGTCTATACCTGTTTCTCAGAGTGATGCAGCTGGGAGGTAGGGGGGAGGGTCTGGTCTATACCTGTTTCTCAGAGTGATGCAGCTGGGAGGTAGGGGGAGGGTCTGGTCTATACCTGTTTCTCAGAGTGATGCAGCTGGGAGGTAGGGGGGAGGGTCTGGTCTATACCTGTTTCTCAGAGTGATGCAGCTGGGAGGTAGGGGGAGGGTCTGGTCTATACCTGTTTCCTCAGAGTGATGCAGCTGGGAGGTAGGGGGAGGGTCTGGTCTATACCTGTTTCTCAGAGTGATGCAGCTGGGAGGTAGGGGGAGGGTCTGGTCTATACCTGTTTCTCAGAGTGATGCAGCTGGGGGTAGGGGGGAGGGTCTGGTCTATACCTGTTTCTCAGAGTGATGCAGCTGGGATGGGTAGGGGGAGGGGGGAGGGTCTATACCTGTTTCTCAGAGTGATGCAGCTGGGAGGTAGGGGGAGGGTCTGGTCTATACCTGTTTCTCAGAGTGATGCAGCTGGGAGGTAGGGGGAGGGGAGGGTCTGGTCTATACCTGTTTCTCAGAGTGATGCAGCTGGGAGGTAGGGGGGAGGGGGGTCTATACCTGTTTCTCAGAGTGATGCAGCTGGGAGGTAGGGGGATGGTCTGGTCTATACCTGTTTCTCAGAGTGATGCAGCTGGGAGGTAGGGGGAGGGTCTATACCTGTTTCTCAGAGTGATGCAGCTGGGAGGTATGGGGGGAGGGTCTGGTCTATACCTGTTTCTCAGAGTGATGCAGCTGGGAGGTAGGGGGAGGGGGGTCTGGTCTATACCTGTATCTCAGAGTGATGCAGCTGGGAGGTAGGGGGAGGGTCTGGTCTATACCTGTTTCTCAGAGTGATGCAGCTCGGCGTTAGGGGGAGGGTCTGGTCTATACCTGTTTCTCAGAGTGATGCAGCTGGGAGGTAGGGGGAGGGTCTGGTCTATACCTGTTTCTCAGAGTGATGCAGCTGGGAGGTAGGGGGAGGGTCTGGTCTATACCTGTTTCTCAGAGTGATGCAGCTGGGAGGTAGGGGGAGGGTCTGGTCTATACCTGTTTCTCTAGAGTGATGCAGCTGGGAGGTAGGGGGAGGGTCTGGTCTATACCTGTTTCTCAGAGTGATGCAGCTGGGACGTGGGGGGTCTGGTCTATACCTGTTTCTCAGAGTGATGCAGCTGGGAGGTAGGGGGAGGGTCTGGTCTATACCTGTTTCTCAGAGTGATGCAGCTGGGAGGTAGGGGGGAGGGTCTATACCTGTTTCTCAGAGTGATGCAGCTGGGAGGTGAGGGGGGGGGTCTGGTCTATACCTGTTTCTCAGAGTGATTCAGCTGGGAGGTAGGGGGGGAGGGTCTGGTCTATACCTGTTTCTCAGAGTGATGCAGCTGGGGAGGTAGGGGGAGGGTCTGGTCTATACCTGTTTCTCAGAGTGATGCAGCTGGGAGGTAGGGGGGAGGGTCTGGTCTATACCTGTTTCTCAGAGTGATGCAGCTGGGAGGTAGGGGGAGGGTCTGGTCTATACCTGTTTCTCAGAGTGATGCAGCTGGGAGGTAGGGGGAGGGTCTGGTCTATACCTGTTTCTCAGAGTGATGCAGCTGGGAGGTAGGGGGAGGGTCTGGTCTATACCTGTTTCTCAGGAGTGATGCAGCTGGGAGGTAGGGGGAGGGTCTGGTCTATACCTGTTTCTCAGAGTGATGCAGCTGGGAGGTAGGGGGGGAGGGTCTGGTCTATACCTGTTTCTCAGAGTGATGCAGCTGGGAGGTAGGGGGGGGAGGGTCTGGTCTATACCTGTTTCTCAGAGTGATGCAGCTGGGAGGTAGGGGGAGGGTCTATACCTGTTTCTCAGAGTGATGCAGCTGGGAGGTAGGGGGAGGGTCTGGTCTATACCTGTTTCTCAGAGTGATGCAGCTGGGAGGTAGGGGGGAGGGTCTGGTCTATACCTGTTTCTCAGACCGATGCAGCTGGGAGGTGGGGGGGTCTGGTCTATACCTGTTTCTCAGAGTGATGCAGCTGGGAGGTAGGGGGGAGGGTCTGGTCTATACCTGTTTCTCAGAGTGATGCAGCTGGGAGGTAGGGGGGAGGGTCTGGTCTACCTGTTTCTCAGAGTGATGCAGCTGGGAGGTAGGGGGGAGGGTCCTGGTCTATACCTGTTTCTCAGAGTGATGCAGCTGGGAGGTAGGGGGGAGAGTTCTGGTCCTATACCTGTTTCTCAGAGTGATGCAGCTGGGAGGTAGGGGGGAGGGTCTGGTCTATACCTGTTTTCTCAGAGTGATGCAGCTGGGAGGGTGGGGGGGGTTGGGTCTGTCTATACCTGTTTCTCAGAGTGATGCAGCTGGGAGGTAGGGGGGTCTGGTCTATACCTGTTTCTCAGAGTGATGCAGCTGGGAGGTAGGGGGAGGGTCTGGTCTATACCTGTTTCTCAGAGTGATGCAGCTGGGAGGTAGGGGGAGTCTGGTCGGTCATAGCTGTTTCTCAGAGTGATGCAGCTGGGGAGGTAGGGGGAGGGTCTGGTCTATACCTGTTTCTCAGAGTGATGCAGCTGGGAGGTAGGGGGAGGGTCTGGTCTATACCTGTTTCTCAGAGTGATGCAGCTGGGAGGTAGGGGGAGGGTCTGGTCTATACCTGTTTCTCAGAGTGATGCAGCTGGGAGGTAGGGGGAGGGTCTGGTCTATACCTGTTTCTCAAGTGATGCAGCTGGGAGGTAGGGGGAGGGGTCTGGTCTATACCTGTTTCTCAGAGTGATGCAGCTGGGAGGTAGGGGGAGGGTCTATACCTGTTTCTCAGAGTGATGCAGCTGGGAGGTAGGGGGGGGAGGGTCTGGTCTATACCTGTTTCTCAGAGTGATGCAGCTGGGAGGTAGGGGGGGAGGGTCTGGTCTATACCTGTTTCTCGAGAGTGATGCAGCTGGGAGGTAGGGGGAGGGTCTATACCTGTTTCTCAGGGAGTGATGCAGCTGGGAGGTAGGGGGGAGGGGTCTGGTCTATACCTGTTTCTCGGGAGTGATGCAGCTGGGAGGTAGGGGGGAGGGTCTGGTCTATACCTGTTTCTCAGACCGATGCAGCTGGGAGGTAGGGGAGTCTGGTCTATACCTGTTTCTCAGAGTGATGCAGCTGGAGGTAGGGGGAGGGTCTGGTCTATACCTGTTTCTCAGAGTGATGCAGCTGGGAGGTAGGGGGGAGGGTCTGGTCTAACCTGTTTCTCAGAGTGATGCAGCTGGGAGGTAGGGGGGGTCTGGTCTATACCTGTTTCTCAGAGTGATGCAGCTGGGAGGTAGGGGGAGGGTCTGGTCTATACCTGTTTCTCAGAGTGATGCAGCTGGGAGGTAGGGGGAGGGTCTGGTCTATACCTGTTTCTCAGAGTGATGCAGCTGGGAGGTAGGGGGGAGGGTCTGGTCTACCTGTTTCTCAGAGTGATGCAGCTGGGAGGTAGGGGGGAGGGTCTGGTCTATACCTGTTTCTCAGAGTGATGCAGCTGGGAGGTAGGGGGAGGGTCTGGTCTATACCTGTTTCTGAGAGTGATGCAGCTGGGAGGTAGGGGGGGAGGGTCTGGTCTATACCTGTTTCTCAGAGTGATGCAGCTGGGAGGTAGGGGGGAGGGTCTATACCTGTTTCTCAGAGTGATGCAGCTGGGAGGGAGGGGGGAGGGTCTAGTACCTGTTTCTCAGAGTGATGCAGCTGGGAGGTGGGGGGGGGTCTGGTCTATACCTGTTTCTCAGAGTGATGCAGCTGGGAGGTAGGGGGAGGGTCTGGTCTATACCCGGTTTCTCAGAGTGATGCAGCTGGGAGGTAGGGGGAGGGTCTGGTCTATACCTGTTTCTCAGAGTGATGCAGCTGGGAGGTAGGGGGGGCTGGTCTATACCTGTTTCTCAGAGTGATGCAGCTGGGAGGTAGGGGGGGAGGGTATATACCTGTTTCTCAGAGTGATGCAGCTGGGAGGTAGGGGGAGGGTCTGGTAGAAACCCTGAAGTTTCTGGAGAAACTCTGGACTGAAGTCACACTGCACCATCTGTCTCCGTACCACCTCCGTTACCCTGCAGACACACACACACACACACACACACACACACACACAACACACACACCACGTAGACACACACATTATATGTCCCTGTTAGCTCAGAACAGGGCAGCGCGGCTGGCCCTTAAATGTACACGGAGAGCTAACATTAATGACATGCATGTCAATCTCTCCTGGCTCAAAGTGGAGGAGAGATTGACTTCATCGCTACTTGTTTTTCTGAGAGTTATTGACATGTTGAATGCACCGAGCTGTCTGTTAAAAACGACTAGCACACAGCTCAGACACCCATGCATACCCCACAAGACATGCCACCAGAGGTCTCTTCACAGTCCCCAAGTCCAGAACAGACTATGGGAGGTGCACAGTACTACATAGAGCCATGACTACATGGAACTCTATTCCCCATCAGGTAACTGATGCCACCAGAGGTCTCTTCACAGTCCCCAAGTCCAGAACAGACTATGGGAGGCGCACAGTACTACATAGAGCCATGACTACATGGAACTCTATTCCCCATCAGGTAACTGATGCCACCAGAGGTCTCTTTCACAGTCCCCAAGTCCAGAACAGACTATGGGAGGTGCACAGTACTACATAGAGCCATGACTACATGGAACTCTATTCCCCATCAGGTAACTGATGCCACCAGAGGTCTCTTCACAGTCCCCAAGTCCAGAACAGACTATGGGAGGCGCACAGTACTACATAGAGCCATGACTACATGGAACTATATTCCACATCAGGTAACTGATGCCAGCAGTAGAATCAGATTTAAAATCCACCTTATGGAACAGCAGGGGACTGTGAAGAGACACACACAGGAACAGACACATGCAGACACACACACACGATAACATACACACTATACACACATTTTGTACATGGATTTTGTGATATGATATGTGGTAGTAGAGTAGAGACCGGAGGGCACACACTCAATGTTTTGTGAAATCTGTTGTGAATGTATTGTAATGCTTTGAAATTGTATAAATGCCTTAATTTTGCTGGACCCGAGGAAGAGCAGCTTCTGCCTTGGGAGGAACTAATGGGGATCCATAATAAACCCCAGCAAGAGTAGCTGCTGCCTTGGCAGGAACTAATGGGGATCCATAATAAACCCCAGGAAGAGTAGCTGCTGCCTTGGCAGGAACTAATGGCGATCCATAATAAACCCCAGGAAGAGTAGCTGCTGCCTTGGCAGGAACTAATGGCGATCCATAATCAAACCCCAGGAAGAGTAGCTGCTGCCTTGGCAGGAACTAATGGGGATCCATAATAAACCCCCAGGAAGAGTAGCTGCTGCCTTGGCAGGGAACCAATGAGATCTCATAATAAAACCCCAGGAAGAGTAGCTGCTGCCTTGGCAGGAACTAATGGGGATCCATAATAAACCCCAGGAAGAGTAGCTGCCTTGGCAGGAACTAACGGGGATCCATAAACAACCCCAGGAAGAGTAGCTGCTGCCTTGCAGGAAACTAATGGGGGATCCATAATAAACCCCAGGAAGAGTAGCTGCTGCCTTGGCAGGAACCTAATGGGGATCCACTAATAAACCCCAGGAAGAGTAGCTGCTGCCTTGGCAGGAACTAATGGGGCTCCAATAAACCCCAGGAAGAGTGCAGCTGCCTTGGCAGGAACTAATGGGGATCCATAATAAACCCCAGGAAGAGTAGCCGCTGCCTTGGCAGGAACTAATGGGGATCCATAATAAACCCCAGGAAGAGTAGCCACTGCCTTGGCGGGAACTAATGGGGATCCATAATAAACCTCAGAAAGAGAGCCGCTGCCTTGGCAGGAACTAATGGGGATCCATAATAAACCCCAGGAAGAGTAGCTGCTGCCTTGGCAGGAACTAATGGGGATCCATAATAAACCCCAGGAAGAGTAGCTGCCTTGGCAGGAACTAATGGGGATCCACAATAAACCCCAGGAAGAGTAGCCGCTGCCTTGGCAGGAACTAATGGGGATCCATAATAAACCCCAGGAAGAGTAGCCGCTGCCTTGGCAGGAACCAATGTGAGATCCATAATAAACCCCAGGAAGAGTAGCCGCTGCCTTGGCAGGAACTAATGGGGATCCATAATAAACCCCAGGAAGAGAAGCCGCTGCCTTGGCAGGAACTAATGGGGATCCATAATAAACCCCAGGAAGAGTAGCTGCTGCCTTGGCAGGAACTAATGGGGATCCATAATAAACCCCAGGAAGAGTAGCTGCTGCCTTGGCAGGAACTAATGGGGATCCAATAAACCCCAGGAAGAGTAGCTGCTGCCTTGGCAGGAACTAATGGGGATCCATAATCAAACCCCAGGAAGAGTAGCCGCTGCCTTGGCAGGAACTAATGGGGATCCATAATAAACCCCAGGAAGAGTAGCCGCTGCCTTGGCAGGAACTAATGGGGATCCATAATAAACCCCAGGAAGAGTAGCCGCTGCCTTGGCAGAGGAACTAATGGGGATCCATAATAAACCCCAGGAAGAGTAGCTGCTGCCTTGACAGGAACTAATGGGGATCCATAATAAACCCCAGGAAGAGTAGCCGCTGCCTTGGCAGGAACTAATGGGGATCCATAATAAACCCCAGGAAGAGTAGCCGCTGCCTTGACAGGAACTAATGGGGATCCATAATAAACCCCAGGAAGAGTAGCTGCTGCCTTGACAGGAACTAATGGGGATCCATAATAAACCCCAGGAAGAGTAGCTGCTGCCTTGTAGGAAACTAATGGGGATCCAAATAAACCCCAGGAAGAGTAGCTGCTGCCTTGGCAGGAACTAATGGGGATCCATAATAAACCCCAGGAAGAGTAGCTGCTGCCTTGGCAGGAACTAATGGGGATCCATAATAAAACCCCAGGAAGAGTAGCTGCTGCCTTGGCAGGAACTAATGGGGATCCATAATAAAACCCCAGGAAGAGTAGCTGCTGCCTTGACAGGAACTAATGGGGATCCAAATAAACCCCAGGAAGAGTAGCTGCTGCCTTGGCAGGAACTAATGGGGATCCATAATAAACCCCAGGAAGAGTAGCTGCTGCCTTGACAGGAACTAATGGGGATCCATAATAAACCCCCAGGAAGAGTAGCTGCTGCCTTGGCAGGAACTAATGGGGATCCTTAATAAACCCCAGGAAGAGTAGCTGCTGCCTTGACAGGAACTAATGGGGATCCATAATAAACCCCAGGAAGAGTAGCTGCTGCCTTGGCAGGAACTAATGGGGATCATAATAAACCCCAGGAAGAGTAGCTGCTGCCTTGGCAGGAACTAATGGGGATCCATAATAAACCCCAGGAAGAGTAGCTGCTGCCTTGGCAGGAACTAATGGGGATCCATAATAAACCCCAGGAAGAGTAGCTGCTGCCTTGGCAGGAACTAATGGGGATCCATAATAAAACCCCAGGAAGAAGTAGCCGCTGCCTTGGCAGGAACTAATGGGGATCCATAATAAACCCCAGGAAGAGTAGCTGCTGCCTTGGCAGGAACTAATGGGGATCCATAATAAAACCCCAGGAAGAGTAGCTGCTGCCTTGGCAGGAACTAATGGGGATCCACAATAAACCCCAGGAAGAGTAGCTGCTGCCTTGGCAGGAACTAATGGGGATCCATAATAAACCCCAGGAAGAGTAGCTGCTGCCTTGGCAGGAACTAATGGCGATCCATAATAAAACCCCAGGAAGAGTAGCTGCTGCCTTGGCAGGAACTAATGGGGATCCATAATAAACCCCCAGGAAGAGTAGCTGCTGCCTTGGCAGGAACTAATGGGGATCCATAACAAACCCCAGGAAGAGTAGCTGCTGCCTTGGCAGGAACTAATGGGGATCCATATTAAACCCCAGGAAGAGTACCTGCTGCCTTGGCAGGAAACTAATGGGGATCCATAATAAACCCCAGGAAGAGTAGCTGCTGCCTTGGCAGGAACTAATGGGGATCCATAATAAACCCCAGGAAGAGTAGCTGCTGCCTTGGCAGGAACTAATGGGGATCCAAATAAACCCCAGGAAGAGTAGCTGCTGCCTTGGCAGGAACTAATGGGGATCCATAATAAACCCCAGGAAGAGTAGCTGCTGCCTTGGCAGGAACTAATGGGGATCCATAATAAACCCCAGGAAGAGTAGCTGCTGCCTTGGCAGGAACTAATGGGGATCCATAATAAACCCAAGGAAGAGTAGCTGCTGCCTTGTTCCCCAATCCTAAATGGACCCCAAGACCCTACGCCAGGGTTTTTCAATTCCGGTCCTGGAGGGCCGAAACACCTCCGTTTTTCATCCTCTCCTTCTAAATCAGGGGCTAATTCAGACCTGGGACACCAGGTGAGTGCAATTAACTACCAGGTAGAAATAAAAAACAGAAGTGTTTGCCCTCCAGGACCGGAATTGAAGAACCCTGCCCTATTCACATATCCCAAACATCTGAGACCGCGCCACGGCCTAGGGGTCCATATGGGATTTGTGTGTGTGTGTGTGTGTGTGTGTGTGTGTGTGTGTGTGTGTGTGTGTGTGTGTGTGTGTGTGTGTACCTGGTTAGCAGCAAATGCAGGGCCTCCTCTATCCTGGCCTCAACATGGTAGAAATTACCAATCTGTTAAGGGGTTAGAGTCACAGAAGTCAGGGTTAGACATCAAGGAAGATTAAGGGAAGCTGTATTTGGGTTTTGTCATATTAGAAGTCTGTGTATTACACCTTTAAAAATATGAAAACCTGTGCAACTATAGCTGTCTGAAAAGGTACAGTATCTGGAAGGTATTGCTGCCAACTTGTCTTTATATATCTGAAAGGTACAGTATCTGGAAGGTATTGCTGCCAACTTGTCTTTATATCTGAAAGGTACAGTATCTGGAAGGTATTGCTGCCAACTTGTCTTTATATCTGAAAGGTACAGTATCTGGAAGGTATCGCCAACTTGTCTTTATATATCTGGAAGGTACAGTATCTGGAAGGTATGCTGCCAACTTGTCTTTATATATCTGGAAGGTACAGTATCTGGAAGGTATTACTGCCAACTTGTCTTTATATATCTGGAAGGTACAGTATCTGGAAGGTATTGCTGCCAACTTGTCTTTATATATCTGAAAGGTACAGTATCTGGAAGGTATTGCTGCCAACTTGTCTTTATATATCTGAAAGGTACAGTATCTGGAAGGTATTGCTGCATAACTTGTCTTTATATATCTGAAAGGTACAGTATCTGGAAGGTATTGCTGCCAACTTGTCTTTATATATCTGAAAGGTACAGTATCTGGAAGGTATTGCTGCCAACTTGTCTTTATATTCTGAAAGGTACAGTATCTGGAAGGTATTGCTGCCAACTTGTCTTTATATATCTGAAAGTGACAGTATCTGGAAGGTATTGCTGCCAACTTGTCTTTTATATCTGAAAGGTACAGTATCTGGAAGGTATTGCTGCCAACTTGTCTTTATATCTGAAAGGTACAGTATCTGGAAGGTATTGCTGCCAACTTGTCTTTATATATCTGAAAGGTACAGTATCTGGAAGGTATTGCTGCCAACTTGTCTTTATATCTGAAAGGTACAGTATCTGGAAGGTATTGCTGCCAACTTGTCTTTATATCTGAAAGGTACAGTATCTGGAAGGTATTGCTGCCAACTTGTCTTTATATCTGAAAGGTACAGTATCTGGAAGGTATTGCTGCCAACTTGTCTTTATATCTGAAAGGTACAGTATCTGGAAGGTATTGCTGCCAACTTGTCTTTATATCTGAAAGGTACAGTATCTGGAAGGTATTGCTGCCAACTTGTCTTTATATCTGCAAGGTACAGTATCTGGAAGGTATTGCTGCCAACTCGTCTTTATATCTGAAAGGTACAGTATCTGGAAGGTATTGCTGCCAACTTGTCTTTATATCTGAAAGGTACAGTATCTGGAAGGTATTGCTGCCAACTTGTCTTTTATATCTGAAAGGTACAGTATCTGGAAGGTATTGCTGCCAACTTGTCTTTATATCTGAAAGGTACAGTATCTGGAAGGTATTGCTGCCAACTTGTCTTTATATATCTGAAAGGTACAGTATCTGAAGGTATTGCGCTAACTTGTCTTTATATCTGAAAGGTGCAGTATCTGGAAGGTATTGCTGCCAACTTGTCTTTATATCTGAAAGGTACAGTATCTGGAAGGTATCGCTGCCAACTTGTCTTTATATCTGAAAGGTACAGTATCTGGAAGGTATTGCTGCTAACTTGTCTTTATATCTGAAAGGTACAGTATCTGAGAGGTATGCTGCCAACTTGTCTTTATATCTGAAAGGTACAGTATCTGGAAGGTATCGCTGCCAACTTGTCTTTATATCTGCAAGGTACAGTATCTGGAAGGTATTAGTTGCCAACTTGTCTTATATATCTGAAAGGTACAGTATCTGGAAGGTATTGCTGCCAACTTGTCTTTATATCTGAAAGGTACAGTATCTGGAAGGTATTGTTGCCAACTTGTCTTTATATCTGAAAGGTACAGTATCTGGAAGGTATTGCTGCCAACTTGTCTTTATATCTGAAAGGTACAGTATCTGGAAGGTATTGCTGCCAACTTGTCTTTATATCTGAAAGGTACAGTATCTGGAAGGTTATTGCTGCCAACTTGTCTTTATATCTGAAAGGTACAGTATCTGGAAGGTATTGCTGCGCAACTTGTCTTTATATCTGAAAGGTACAGTATCTGGAAGTAATATGCTCAACTTGTCTTTATATATCTGAAAGGTACAGTATCTGGAAGGTATTGCTGCCAACTTGTCTTTATATATCTGAAAGGTACAGTATCTGGAAGGTATTGCTGCCAACTTGTCTTTATATCTGAAAGGTACAGTATCTGGAAGGTATTGCTGCCAACTTGTCTTTATACATCTGGAAGGTACAGTATCTGGAAGGTATTGCTGCCAACTTGTCTTTATATCTGAAAGGTACAGTATCTGGAAGGTATTGCCAACTTGTCTTTATATCTGAAAGGTACAGTATCTGGAAGGTATTGCTGCCAACTTGTCTTTATATCTGAAAGGTACAGTATCTGGAAGGTATTGCTGCCAACTTGTCTTTATATCTGAAAGGTACAGTATCTGGAAGGTATTGCTGCCAACTTGTCTTTTTATATCTGAAAGGTACAGTATCTGGAAGGTATTGCTGCCAACTTGTCTTTATATCTGAAAGGTACAGTATCTGGAAGGTATTGCTGCCAACTTGTCTTTATATCTGAAAGGTACAGTATCTGGAAGGTATTGCTGCCAACTTGTCTTTATATCTGAAAGGTACAGTATCTGGAAGGTTAATTGCTGTCAACTTGTCTTTATATCTGAAAGGTACAGTATCTGGAAGGTATTGCTGCCAACTTGTCTTTATATCTGAAAGGTACAGTATCCGGAAGGTATTGCTGCCAACTTGTCTTTATATCTGAAAGGTACAGTATCTGGAAGGTATTGCTGCCAACTTGTCTTTATATCTGAAAGGTACAGTATCTGGAAGGTATTGCTGCCAACTTGTCTTTATATCTGAAAGGTACAGTATCTGGAAGGTATTGCTACAACTTGTCTTTATATCTGAAAGGTACAGTATCTGGAAGGTATTGCTGCCAACTTGTCTTTATATCTGAAAGGTAGCAGTATCTGGAAGGTATTGCTGCCAACTTGTCTTTATATCTGAAAGGTACAGTATCTGGAAGGTATTGCTGCCAACTTGTCTTTATATCTGAAAGGTACAGTATCTGGAAGGTATTGCTGCCAACTTGTCTTTATATCTGAAAGGTACAGTATCTGGAAGGTATTGCTGCCAACTTGTCTTTATATATCTGAAAGGTACAGTATCTGGAAGGTATTGCGCCAACTTGTCTTTATATATCTGAAAGGTACAGTATCTGGAAGGTATTGCTGCCAACTTGTCTTTATATCTGAAAGGTACAGTATCTGGAAGGTATTGCTGCCAACTTTTCTTTATATCTCGAAAGGTACAGTATCTGGAAGGTATTGCTGCCAACTTGTCTTTATATCTGAAAGGTACAGTATCTGGAAGGTATTGCTGCCAACTTTTCTTTATATCTGAAAGGTACAGTATCTCTGCAAAGGTATTGCTGCCAACTTGTCTTTATATCTGAAAGGTACAGTCTCTGGAAGGTATTGCTGCCAACTTGTCTTTATATCTGAAAGGTACAGTATCTGGAAGGTATTGCTGCCAACTTGTCTTTATATATCTGAAAGGTACAGTATCTCGAAAGGTATTGCTACAACTTGTCTTTATATCTGAAAGGTACAGTATCTGGAAGGTATGCTGCCAACTTGTCTTTATATCTGAAAGGTACAGGTATCTGGAAGGTATCGCTGCCAACTTGTCTTTATATCTGAAAGGTACAGTATCTGGAAGGTATTGCTGCCAACTTGTCTTTATCTGAAAGGTACAGTATCTGGAAGGTATCGCTGCCAACTTGTCTTTATATCTGAAAGGTACAGTATCTGGAAGGTATTGCTGCCAACTTGTCTTTATATATCTGAAAGGTACAGTATCTGGAAGGTATTGCTGCCAACTTGTCTTTATATATCTGAAAGGTACAGTATCTGGAAGGTATTGCTGCCAACTTGTCTTTATATCTGAAAGGTACAGTATCTGGAAGGTATTGCTGCCAACTTGTCTTTATCTGAAAGGTACAGTATCTGGAAGGTATTTGCCAACTTGTCTTTATATCTGAAAGGTACAGTATCTGGAAGGTATTGCTGCCAACTTGTCTTTATATCTGAAAGGTACAGTATCTGGAAGGTATTGCTGCCAACTTGTCTTTATATCTGAAAGGTACAGTATCTGGAAGGTATTGCTGCCAACTTGTCTTTATATCTGAAAGGTACAGTATCTGGAAGGTATTGCTGCCAACTTGTCTTTATATATCTGAAGAGGTACAGTATCTGGAAGGTATTGCTACAACTTGTCTTTATATATCTGAAAGGTACAGTATCTGGAAGGTATTGCTGCCAACTTGTCTTTATATCTGAAAGGTACAGTATCTGGAAGGTATTGCTGCCAACTTGTCTATATATCTGAAAGGTACAGTATCTGGAAGGTACTGCTGCAACTTGTCTTTATATCTGAAAGGTACAGTATCTGGAAGGTATTGCTGCCAACTTGTCTTTATATATCTGAAAGGTACAGTATCTGGAAGGTATTGCTGCCAACTTGTCTTTATATCTGAAAGGTACAGTATCTGGAAGGTATTGCTGCCAACTTGTCTATATATCTGAAAGGTACAGTATCTGGAAGGTATTGCTGCCAACTTGTCTTTATATATCTGAAAGGTACAGTATCTGGAAGGTATTGCTGCCAACTTGTCTTTATATATCTGAAAGGTACAGTATCTGGAAGGTATTGCTGCCAACTTGTCTTTATATCTGAAAGGTACAGTATATTGAAGGTATCGCTGCCAACTTGTCTTTATCTGAAAGGTACAGTATCTGGAAGGTATCGCTGCCAACTTGTCTTTATATCTGAAAGGTACAGTATCTGGAAGGTATTGCTGCCAACTTGTCTTTATATATCAAAGAAAGGTACAGTATCTGGAAGGTATTGCTGCCAACTTGTCTTTATCTGAAAGGTACAGTATCTGGAAGGTATCGCTGCTCCAACTTGTCTTTATATCTGAAAGGTACAGTATCTGGAAGGTATTGCTGCCAACTTGTCTTTATATATCTGAAAGGTACAGTATCTGGAAGGTATTGCTGCCAACTTGTCTTTATATATCTGAAAGGTACAGTATCTGGAAGGTATTGCTGCCAACTTGTCTTTATATCTGAAAGGTACAGTATCTGGAAGGTATTGCTGCCAACTTGTCTTTATATCTGAAAGGTACAGTATCTGGAAGGTATTGCTGCCAACTTGTCTTTATATCTGAAAGGTACAGTATCTGGAAGGTATTGCTGCCAACTTGTCTTTATATATCTGAAAGGTACAGTATCTGGAAGGTATTGCTGCCAACTTGTCTTTATATCTGAAAGGTACAGTATCTGGAAGGTATTGCTGCCAACTTGTCTATATATCTGAAAGGTACAGTATCTGGAAGGTACTGCTGCAACTTGTCTTTATATCTGAAAGGTACAGTATCTGGAAGGTACTGCTGCAACTTGTCTTTATATATCTGAAAGGTACAGTATCTGGAAGGTATTGCTGCCAACTTGTCTTTATATCTGAAAGGTTCAGTATCTGGAAGGTATTGCTGCCCAACTTGTCTATATCTGAAAGGTAAGTATCTGGAAGGTATTGCTGCCAACTTGTCTTTATATATCTGAAAGGTACAGTATCTGGAAGGTATTGCTGCCAACTTGTCTTTATATATCTGAAAGGTACAGTATCTGGAAGGTATTGCTGCCAACTTGTCTTTATATCTGAAAGGTACAGTATATTGAAGGTATCGCTGCCAACTTGTCTTTATCTGAAAGGTACAGTATCTGGAAGGTATCGCTGCCAACTTGTCTTTATATATCTGAAAGGTACAGTATCTGGAAGGTATTGCTGCCAACTTGTCTTTATATCTGAAAGGTACAGTATCTGGAAGGTATTGCTGCCAACTTGTCTTTATATATCTGAAAGGTACAGTATCTGGAAGGTATCGCTGCCAACTTGTCTTTATATATCTGAAAGGTACAGTATCTGGAAGGTATTGCTGCCAACTTGTCTTTATATATCTGAAAGGTACAGTATCTGGAAGGTATTGCTGCCAACTTGTCTTTATATATCTGAAAGGTACAGTATCTGGAAGGTATTGCTGCCAACTTGTCTTTATATATCTGAAAGGTACAGTATCTGGAAGGTATTGCTGCCAACTTGTCTTTATCTGAAAGGTACAGTATCTGGAAGGTATCGCTGCCAACTTGTCTTTATATCTGAAAGGTACAGTATCTGGAAGGTATCGCTGCCAACTTGTCTTTATATCTGAAAGGTACAGTATCTGGAAGGTATTGCTGCCAACTTGTCTTTATCTGAAAGGTACAGTATCTGGAAGGTATCGCTGCCAACTTGTCTTTATATCTGAAAGGTACAGTATCTGGAAGGTATTGCTGCCAACTTGTCTTTATATCTGAAAGGTACAGTATCTGGAAGGTATTGCTGCCAACTTGTCTTTATCTGAAAGGTACAGTATCTGGAAGGTATCGCTTGCCAACTTGTCTTTATATCTGAAAGGTACAGTATCTGGAAGGTATTGCTGCCAACTTGTCTTTATATCTGAAAGGTACAGTATCTGGAAGGTATTGCTGCCAACTTGTCTTTATCTGAAAGGTACAGTATCTGGAAGGTATTGCGGCAACAGCCTGTACTTTATTTCCTCAACAGACCTAGTCATGATTGTGGCAATGTGTTTGAAAAAGACCTGCCAACCCCTCAAAGGAAATGTCCCTCATTTCTGTCTTTGGCAAGCATTAAATCATGAACATTCAATAGATGTTGTCAGACATCAAACTGGTCCTTGTTATTATGAAAACATTCTATTGTTGTCGACTATCATAACACACTCTGTAGGAGTGATCCATTTTAATGGATGGGGTGGTGTACCTAATAAACTGGCCTCAGTGTATGCATGTATAATTTATACCTGGCACCAACTATCATAACACACTCAAAGTCGCTTAGGTCACTCTTTTTGCCCATTGTAAAGTTCAATGGAACAGTAACTGAATGCCTGGATGCCTGTCTGCCTGCTTTAATAACAAGCCACGGCCACGTGACTCACTATCTGTAGGAACCAACCAACAGGGTGGTGTAACCATTAGTGGTCGTTTGTGATAACTGCACAGGTGATTTTAACTTCTGTGGGGGAAGCTTGTTTAGTTAGGGATTTTTTCGTTTTTACAGGTAACACTGTCAATGCTATGTGAAATCAGTGTGAGTGTGTGTGTGTGTGTGTGTGTGTGTGTGTGTGTTGAGTGTGTGAGTGTGTGTGTGTGTGTGTGTGTGTGTGTGTGTGTGTGTGTGTGTGTGTGTGGGAGTGTGTGTGTGTATATACCCAGGAGGTGCACAGTGCGTAATGAAGAGTTTGGCTGCCCCAGTCCCATAACAGCTGCTGCTTTCGGCCTCTCTCTCTCCGCCGTCCAAGGAAGGACACACACACTTAAACACCTACGTATAACTGCAACACACACGAGAACAACACTCATTACCACAAAGAACAGAAAACAGTAGATCAGGTTAAACACACATTAACACTCCGCAGTCCAACATATTAACACTCCCCAGTCCAACATATTAACTCCCCAGTCCAACATATTAACACTCCCCAGTCCAACATAGTAACGCTCCCCAGTCCAACATATTAACGCTTCCCCAGTCCAACATATTAACACTCCCCAGTCCAACATATAACACTCCCCAGTCCAACATATTAACACTCCCCAGTCCAACATATTAACGTCTCCCCAGTCCAACATATTAACGCTCCCCAGTCCAAAATATTAACACTTCCCCAGTCCAACATATTAACGCTCCCCAGTCCAACACTCCCCAGTCCAACATATTAACACTCCCCAGTCCAACATATTAACGCTCCCCAGTCCAACATATTAATCACTCCCAGTCCAACATATTAACACCCCAGTCCAACATATTAACACTCCCCAGTCCAACATATTAGTCCTATCGAAAATTAACACTCCCCAGTCCAACATATTAACACTCCCCAGTCCAACATATTAACGCTCCCCAGTCCAACATATTAACACTCCCCAGTCCAACATATTAACACTCCCCAGTCCAACATATTAACGCCTCCCCAGTCCAACATATTAACACTCCCAGTCCAACATAATAAGCTCCCCAGTCCAACATATTAACACTCCCCAGTCCAACATATTAACACCCCCAGTCCAACATAAACACTCCCAGTCCAACATAAACACTCCCCAGTCCAACATATTAACACTCCCCAGTCCAACATATTCACCATCCAACATATTAACACTCCCCAGTCCAACATATTAACACCCCAGTCCAACATATTAACACTCCCCAGTCCAACATATTAACACTCCCCCAGTCCAACATATTAACGCTCCCCAGTCCAACATACTAATACCCCAGTCCAACATATTAACGCTCCCCAGTCCAACATATTAACGCTCCCCAGTCCAACATATTAACACTCCCCAGTCCAACATATTAACACTCCCCAGTCCAACATATTAACACTCCCCAGTCCAACATATGAACACTCCCCAGTCCAACATATTAACACTCCCCAGTCCAACATATTAACACTCCCCAGTCCAACATATTAACACTCCCCAGTCCAACATATAACACTCCCCAGTCCAACATATTAACACCCCCCCAGTCCAACATATTAACGCTCCCCAGTCCAACACTCCCCAGTCCAACATATTAACACTCCCCAGTCCAACATATTAACGCTCCCCAGTCCAACATATTAACACTCCCCAGTCCAACATATTAACGCTCCCCAGTCCAACATATTAACGCTCCCCAGTCCAACATATTAACACTCCCCAGTCCAACATATTAACGCTCCCCAGTCCATCATATTAACGCTTCCCCAGTCCAACATATTAACGCTCCCCAGTCCATCATATTAACGCCTCCCCAGTCCAACATATATCACTCCCCAGTCCAACATATTAACACCCCAGTCCAACACCAGTCCAACATATTAACACCCCAGTCCAACATATTAACGCTCCCCAGTCCAACATATTAACACTCCCCAGTCCAACATATTAACACTCCCCAGTCCAACATATTAACACTCCCCCAGTCCAACATATTAACACTCCCCAGTCCAACATATTAACGCTCCCCAGTCCAACATATTAACACTCCCCAGTCCAACATATTAACACTCCCCAGTCCAACATATTAACGCTCCCCAGTCCAACATATTAACGCTCCCCAGTCCAACATATTAACGCTCCCCAGTCCAACACTCCACAGTCCAACATATTAACACTCCCCAGTCCAACATATTAACACTCCCCAGTCCAACATATTAACACTCCCCAGTCCAACATATTAACACTCCCCAGTCCAACATATTAACACTCCCCAGTCCAACATATTAACACTCCCCAGTCCAACACATTAACACTCCCCAGTCCAACATATTAACACTCCCCAGTCCAACATATTAACACTCCCCAGTCCAACATATTAACACTCCCCAGTCCAACATATTAACACTCCCCAGTCCAACACTCCCCAGTCCAACATATTAACACTCCCCAGTCCAACATATTAACACTCCCCAGTCCAACATATTCGCTCCCCAGTCCAACACTCCCCAGTCCAACACATTAACACTCCCCAGTCCAACATATTAACACTCCCCAGTCCAACATATTAACACTCCCCAGTCCAACACATTAACACTCCCCAGTCCAACATATTAACACTCCCCAGTCCAACATATTAACACTCCCCAGTCCAACCCCCCAGTCCAACATGATTAACACCCCCCAGTCCAACATATTAACACTCCCCAGTCCAACATATTAACACTCCCCAGTCCAACATATTAACACTCCCCAGTCCAACATATTAACACTCCCCAGTCCAACATATTAACACTCCCCAGTCCAACATATTAACACCCCCAGTCCAAATACGCACTCCCAGCCCAACATATTAACACTCCCCAGTCCAAAATATTAACACTCCCCAGTCCAACATATTAACGCTCCCCAGTCCAACATATTAACACTCCCCGTCCAACATATATAACACTCCCCAGTCCAACATATTAACGCTCCCCAGTCCAACATATTAACGCTCCCCAGTCCAACATATTAACGCTCCCCAGTCCAACATATTAACACTCCCCAGTCCAACATATTAACACTCCCCCAGTCCAACATATTAACACTCCCCAGTCCAACATATTAACACTCCCCGCCCATGTACACTCCCCAGTCCAACATATTAACACTCCCCAGTCCAACATATTAACACTCCCCAGTCCAACATATTAACACTCCCCAGTCCAACATATTAACACTCCCCAGTCCAACATATTAACGCTCCCCAGTCCAACATATTAACACTCCCCAGTCCAACATATTAACACCCCCAGTCCAACATATTAACAGTGCCAACATATTAACACTCCCCCAGTCCAACATATAATGACCCCCAGTCCAACATATTAACGCTCCCCAGTCCAACATATTAACACTCAGCCAACACCCCCAGTCCAACATATTAACACTCCCAGTCCAACATATTAACACTCCCCAGTCCAACATATTAACGCTCCCCAGTCCAACATATTAACGCTCCCCAGTCCAACA
>NW_025534996.1:40000-77500 GCF_020615455.1 Coregonus clupeaformis
TACAGTAGCCTCCACTGGTATAGACAGAGTTACAGTGGTAACGTGGGGTATAGACCACAGGAGGTTGGTGACTCCTTAATTAGGAGGCAAGGCTGGTGGTAAAGGCTGGAAGCGGAATCAGAGGAACGGTGTCCAATACATCAGGTACAGTAGCCTCCACTGGTATAGACAGAGTTACAGTGGTAACGTGGGGTATAGACCACAGGAGGTTGGTGACTCCTTAATTAGGGAGGCAAGGCTGGTGGTAAAGGCTGGAGCGGAATCAGAGGAACGGTGTCCAATACATCAGGTACAGTAGCCTCCACTGGTATAGACAGAGTTACAGTGGTAACGTGGGGTATAGGACCACAGGAGGTTGGTGACTCCTTAATTAGGGAGGCAAGGCTGGTGGTAAAGGCTGGAGCGGAATCAGAGGAACGGTGTCCAATACATCAGGTACAGTAGCCTCCACTGGTATAGACAGAGTTACAGTGGGTAACGTGGGGTATAGACCACAGGAGGTTGGTGACTCCTTAATTAGGGAGGCAAGGCTGGTGGTAAAGGCTGGAGCGGAATCAGAGGAACGGTGTCCAATACATCAGGTACAGTGGTAGCCTCCACTGGTATAGACAGAGTTACAGTGGTAACGTGGGGGTATAGACCACAGGAGGTTGGTGACTCCTTAATTAGGGAGGCAAGGCTGGTGGTAAAGGCTGGAGCGGAATCAGAGGCAACGGTGTCCAATACATCAGGTACAGTAGCCTCCACTGGTATAGACAGAGTTACAGTGGTAACGTGGGGTATAGACCACAGGAGGTTGGTGACTCCTTAATTAGGGAGGCAAGGCTGGTGGTAAAGGCTGGAGCGAATCAGAGGAACGGTGTCCAATACATCAGGTACAGTAGCCTCCACTGGTATAGACAGAGTTACAGTGGTAACGTGGGGTATAGACCACAGGAGGTTGGTGACTCCTTAATTAGGGAGGCAAGGCTGGTGGTAAAGGCTGGAGCGGAATCAGAGGAACGGTGTCCAATACATCAGGTACAGTAGCCTCCACTGGTATAGACAGAGTTACAGTGGTAACGTGGGTATAGACCACAGGAGGTTGGTGACTCCTTAATTAGGGAGGCAAGGCTGGTGGTAAAGGCTGGAGCGGAATCAGAGGAACGGTGTCCAATACATCAGGTACAGTAGCCTCCACTGGTATAGACAGAGTTACAGTGGTAACGTGGGGTATAGACCACAGGAGGTTGGTGACTCCTTAATTAGGGAGGCAAGGCTGGTGGTAAAGGCTGGAGCGGAATCAGAGGAACGGTGTCCAATACATCAGGTACAGTAGCCTCCACTGGTATAGACAGAGTTACAGTGGTAACGTGGGGGTATAGACCACAGGAGGTTGGTGACTCCTCAATTAGGGAGGCAAGGCTGGTGGTAAAGGCTGGAGCGGAATCAGAGGAACGGTGTCCAATACATCAGGTACAGTAGCCTCCACTGGTATAGACAGAGTTACAGTGGTAACGTGGGGTGTATAGACCACAGGAGGTTGGTGACTCCTTAATTAGGGAGGCAAGGCTGGTGGTAAAGGCTGGAGCGGAATCAGAGGAACGGTGTCCAATACATCAGGTACAGTAGCCTCCACTGGTATAGACAGAGTTACAGTGGTAACGTGGGGTATAGACCACAGGAGGTTGGTGACTCCTTAATTAGGGAGGCAAGGCTGGTGGTAAAGGCTGGAGCGGAATCAGAGGAACGGTGTCCAATACATCAGGTACAGTAGCCTCCACTGGTATAGACAGAGTTACAGTGGTAACGTGGGGTATAGACCACAGGAGGTTGGTGACTCCTTAATTAGGGAGGCAAGGCTGGTGGTAAAGGCTGGAGCGGAATCAGAGGAACGGTGTCCAATACATCAGGGTACAGTAGCCTCCACTGGTATAGACAGAGTTACAGTGGTAACGTGGGGTATAGACCACAGGAGGTTGGTGACTCCTTAATTAGGGAGGCAAGGCTGGTGGTAAAGGCTGGAGCGGAATCAGAGGAACGGTGTCCAATACATCAGGTACAGTAGCCTCCACTGGTATAGACAGAGTTACAGTGGTAACGTGGGGTATAGACCACAGGAGGTTGGTGACTCCTTAATTAGGGAGGCAAGGCTGGTGGTAAAGGCTGGAGCGGAATCAGAGGAACGGTGTCCAATACATCAGGTACAGTAGCCTCCACTGGTATAGACAGAGTTACAGTGGTAACGTGGGGTATAGACCACAGGAGGTTGGTGACTCCTTAATTAGGGAGGCAAGGCTGGTGGTAAAGGCTGGAGCGGAATCAGAGGAACGGTGTCCAATACATCAGGTACAGTAGCCTCCACTGGTATAGACAGAGTTACAGTGGTAACGTGGGGTATAGACCACAGGAGGTTGGTGACTCCTTAATTAGGGAGGCAAGGCTGGTGGTAAAGGCTGGAGCGGAATCAGAGGAACGGTGTCCAATACATCAGGTACAGTAGCCTCCACTGGTATAGACAGAGGTACAGTGGTAACGTGGGGTATAGACCACAGGAGGTTGGTGACTCCTTAATTAGGGAGGCAAGGCTGGTGGTAAAGGCTGGAGCGGAATCAGAGGAACGGTGTCCAATACATCAGGTACAGTAGCCTCCACTGGTATAGACAGAGTTACAGTGGTAACGTGGGGTATAGACCACAGGAGGTTGGTGACTCCTTAATTAGGGAGGCAAGGCTGGTGGTAAAGGCTGGAGCGGAATCAGAGGAACGGTGTCCAATACATCAGGTACAGTAGCCTCCACTGGTATAGACAGAGTTACAGTGGTAACGTGGGGGTATAGACCACAGGAGGTTGGTGACTCCTTAATTAGGGAGGCAAGGCTGGTGGTAAAGGCTGGAGCGGAATCAGAGGAACGGTGTCCAATACATCAGGTACAGTAGCCTCCACTGGTATAGACAGAGTTACAGTGGTAACGTGGGGTATAGACCACAGGAGGTTGGTGACTCCTTAATTAGGGAGGCAAGGCTGGTGGTAAAGGCTGGAGCGGAATCAGAGGAACGGTGTCCAATACATCAGGTACAGTAGCCTCCACTGGTATAGACAGAGTTACAGTGGTAACGTGGGGTATAGACCACAGGAGGTTGGTGACTCCTTAATTGGGGAGGCAAGGCTGGTGGTAAAGGCTGGAGCGGAATCAGAGGAACGGTGTCCAATACATCAGGTACAGTAGCCTCCACTGGTATAGACAGAGTTACAGTGGTAACGTGGGGTATAGACCACAGGAGGTTGGTGACTCCTTAATTAGGGAGGCAAGGCTGGTGGTAAAGGCTGGAGCGGAATCAGAGGAACGGTGTCCAATACATCAGGTACAGTAGCCTCCACTGGTATAGACAGAGTTACAGTGGTAACGTGGGGTATAGACCACAGGAGGTTGGTGACTCCTTAATTAGGGAGGCAAGGCTGGTGGTAAAGGCTGGAGCGGAATCAGAGGAACGGTGTCCAATACATCAGGTACAGTAGCCTCCACTGGTATAGACAGAGTTACAGTGGTAACGTGGGGTATAGACCACAGGAGGTTGGTGACTCCTTAATTAGGGAGGCAAGGCTGGTGGTAAAGGCTGGAGCGGAATCAGAGGAACGGTGTCCAATACATCAGGTACAGTAGCCTCCACTGGTATAGACAGAGTTACAGTGGTAACGTGGGGTATAGACCACAGGAGGTTGGTGACTCCTTAATTAGGGAGGCAAGGCTGGTGGTAAAGGCTGGAGCGGAATCAGAGGAACGGTGTCCAATACATCAGGTACAGTAGCCTCCACTGGTATAGACAGAGTTACAGTGGTAACGTGGGGTATAGACCACAGGAGGTTGGTGACTCCTTAATTAGGGGAGGCAAGGCTGGTGGTAAAGGCTGGAGCGGAATCAGAGGAACGGTGTCCAATACATCAGGTACAGTAGCCTCCACTGGTATAGACAGAGTTACAGTGGTAACGTGGGGTATAGACCACAGGAGGTTGGTGACTCCTTAATTAGGGGAGGCAAGGCTGGTGGTAAAGGCTGGAGGCGGAATCAGAGGAACGGTGTCCAATACATCAGGTACAGTAGCCTCCACTGGTATAGACAGAGTTACAGTGGTAACGTGGGGTATAGACCACAGGAGGTTGGTGACTCCTTAATTAGGGAGGCAAGGCTGGTGGTAAAGGCTGGAGCGGAATCAGAGGAACGGTGTCCAATACATCAGGTACAGTAGCCTCCACTGGTATAGACAGAGTTACAGTGGTAACGTGGGGTATAGACCACAGGGGGTTGGTGACTCCTTAATTAGGGAGGCAAGGCTGGCGGTAAAGGCTGGAGCGGAATCAGAGGAACGGTGTCCAATACATCAGGTACAGTAGCCTCCACTGGTATAGACAGAGTTACAGTGGTAACGTGGGGTATAGACCACAGGAGGTTGGTGACTCCTTAATTAGGGAGGCAAGGCTGGTGGTAAAGGCTGGAGCGGAATCAGAGGAACGGTGTCCAATACATCAGGTACAGTAGCCTCCACTGGTATAGACAGAGTTACAGTGGTAACGTGGGGTATAGACCACAGGAGGTTGGTGACTCCTTAATTAGGGAGGCAAGGCTGGTGGTAAAGGCTGGAGCGGAATCAGAGGAACGGTGTCCAATACATCAGGTACAGTAGCCTCCACTGGTATAGACAGAGTTACAGTGGTAACGTGGGGTATAGACCACAGGAGGTTGGTGACTCCTTAATTAGGGAGGCAAGGCTGGTGGTAAAGGCTGGAGCGGAATCAGAGGAACGGTGTCCAATACATCAGACACATGGTTTCCATGGTGATGCCATTCCACTGGCTCCGTTCCAGCCATTATTATGAGCCGTCCTCCCTCACCAGCCTCCACTGGTGGACATTGTGTGTGTGTATCTGGATGTGAGTGTGTGCGTTTGTCTCAGTGTGTGTGTGTGTGTATCTGGATGTGAGTGTGTGCGTTTGTCTCAGTGTGTGTGTACCTGCCAGTCGGAGGTCGTTGTCGATCTCCAGCAGGTTGAAGTTAAACATCTGCAAATTAAACTTTATTGAAAATGCATTTACCCAGAAGGTGAACAGATAAACTACAAAATAGAGATGGAGCCTGATTCCGCAACGGCACCCTGCTCCCAAAGGGCTCTGGTCAAAAGCACTCACCTATTTAAGGAATCGGGGGGCCATTCGGGACACATTCATAGTGTATTTAAAGGGTTAAACTGACCTGAAGGTTAAGGGTTAACTAACTTGAAGGTTAAAGGGTTAAACTGACCTGAAGGTTAAAGGGTTAAACTGACCTGAAGGTTAAGGGTTAAACTGACCTGGAGGTTAAGGGTTAAACTGACCTGAAGGTTAAGGGTTAAACTGACCTGAAGGTTAAGGGTTAAACTGACCTGAAGGTTAAGGGTTAAACTGACCTGAAGGTTAAGGGTTAAACTGACCTGAAGGTTAAGGGTTAAACTGACCTGAAGGTTAAGGGTTAAAATGACCTGAAGGTTAAGGGTTAAACTGACCTGGAGGTTAAGGGTTAAACTGACCTGAAGGTTAAGGGTTAAACTGACCTGAAGGTTAAAGGGTTAAACTGACCTGAAGGTTAAGGGTTAAACTGACCTGAAGGTTAAGGGTTAAACTGACCTGAAGGTTAAGGGTTAAACTGACCTGAAGGTTAAGGGTTAAACTGACCTGGAAGGTTAAGGGTTAAACTGACCTGAAGGTTAAGGGTTAAACTGACCTGGAGGTTAAGGGTTAAACTGACCTGGAGGTTAAGGGTTAAACTGACCTGGAGGTTAAGGGTTAAACTGACCTGGAGGTTAAGGGTTAAACTGACCTGGAGGTTAAGGGTTAAACTGACCTGAAGGTTAAGGGTTAAACTGACCTGAAGGTTAAGGGTTAAACTGACCTGAAGGTTAAGGGTTAAACTGACCTGAAGGTTAAGGGTTAAACTGACCTGAAGGTTAAGGGTTAAACTGACCTGAAGGTTAAGGGTTAAACTGACCAGAAGGTTAAGGGTTAAACTGACCTGAAGGTTAAGGGTTAAACTGACCAGAAGGTTAAGGGTTAAACTGACCTGAAGGTTAAGGGTTAAACTGACCTGGAGGTTAAGGGGTTAAACTGACCTGAAGGTTAAGGGGTTAAACTGACCTGAAGGTTAAGGGTTAAACTGACCTGAAGGTTAAGGGTTAAACTGACCTGAAGGTTAAGGAGTTAAACTGACCTGAAGGTTAAGGGTTAAACTGACCTGGAGGTTAAGGGGTTAAACTGACCTGAAGGTTAAGGGTTAAACTGACCTGAAGGTTAAGGGGTTAAACTGACCTGAAGGTTAAGGGTTAAACTGACCTGAAGGTTAAGGGTTAAACTGACCTGGAGGTTAAGGGGTTAAACTGACCTGGAGGTTAAGGGGTTAAACTGACCTGAAGGTTAAGGGTTAAACTGACCTGAAGGTTAAGGGTTAAACTGACCTGAAGGTTAAGGGTTAAACTGACCTGAAGGTTAAGGGTTAAACTGACCTGAAGGTTAAGGGTTAAACTGACCTGAAGGTTAAGGGGTTAAACTGACCTGAAGGTTAAGGGTTAAACTGACCTGAAGGTTAAGGGGTTAAACTGACCTGAAGGTTAAGGGTTAAACTGACCTGAAGGTATCCCAGAACCACCTTGTCTCGCTTGCTGCTCCAGAACACACTCTTCTTATGGGCGTTACAGTGGCAGACTCCTGACGCACTCCACACAGAACACTACACACACACCACACACACACACACACACACACACACAAATACAACACACACACAGAGGAATGAAAAGCTCTTGGTTAGCCGATTGCAATCACCACCACAGCTCTTGGTTAGCCGATTGCAATCACCACCACAGCTCTTGGTTAGCCGATTGTAATCACCACCACACCGCAGCTCTTGGTTAGCCGATTGCAATCACCACCACACCGCAGCTCTTGGTTAGCCGATTGCAATCACCACCGCAGCTCTTGGTTGCCGATTGTAATCACCACCACACCACAGCTCTTGGTTAGCCGATTGCAATCAACACCACACCCCAGCTCTTGGTTAGCCGATTGTAATCAACACCACAGCTCTTGGTTAGCCGATTGTTATCAACACCACACCACAGCTCTTGGTTAGCCGATTGCAATCAACACCAAAGCTCTTGGTTAGCCGATTGCAATCAACACCACAGCTCTTGGTTAGCCGATTGCAATCAACACCACAGCTCTTGGTTAGCCGATTGCAATCAACACCACACCACAGCTCTTGGTTAGCCGATTGTAATCAACACCACACCACAGCTCTTGGTTAGCCGATTGTAATCAACACCACACCACAGCTCTTGGTTAGCCAATTGTAATCAACACCACACCACAGCTCTTGGTTAGCCGATTGCAATCAACACCACAGCTCTTGGTTAGCCGATTGTAATCAACACCACACCACAGCTCTTGGTTAGCCGATTGTAATCAACACCACACCACAGCTCTTGGTTAGCCGATTGTAATCAAAACCACACCACAGCTCTTGGTTATCCGATTGTAATCAACACCACAGCTCTTGGTTAGCCGATTGCATTCACCACCACAGCTCTTGGTTAGCCGATTGCAATCACCACCACAGCTCTTGGTTAGCCGATTGCATTCACCACCACAGCTCTTGGTTAGCCGATTGCAATCAACACCACAGCTCTTGGTTAGCCGATTGCAATCAACACCACACCACAGCTCTTGGTTAGCCAATTGTAATCAACACCACACCACAGCTCTTGGTTAGCCGATTGCAATCAACACCACACCCCAGCTCTTGGTTAGCCGATTGTAATCAACCACACCACAGCTCTTGGTTAGCCAATTGTAATCAACACCACACCACAGCTCTTGGTTAGCCAATTGTAATCAACACCACACCACAGCTCTTGGTTAGCCGATTGCAATCAACACCACACCCCAGCTCTTGGTTAGCCGATTGTAATCAACACCACAGCTCTTGGTTAGCCGATTGTTATCAACACCACACCACAGCTCTTGGTTAGCCGATTGCAATCACCACCACAGCTCTTGGTTAGCCGATTGCAATCAACACCACAGCTCTTGGTTAGCTGATTGCAATCACCACCACAGCTCTTGGTTAGCCGATTGCAATCACCACCACACCGCAGCTCTTGGTTAGCCGATTGCAATCACCACCGCAGCTCTTGGTTAGCCGATTGTAATCACCACCACACCACAGCTCTTGGTTAGCCGATTGCAATCAACACCACACCCCAGCTCTTGGTTAGCCGATTGTAATCAACACCACAGCTCTTGGTTAGCCGATTGTTATCAACACCACACCACAGCTCTTGGTTAGCCGATTGCAATCAACACCAAAGCTCTTGGTTAGCCGATTGCAATCAACACCACAGCTCTTGGTTAGCCGATTGCAATCAACACCACAGCTCTTGGTTAGCCGATTGCAATCAACACCACACCACAGCTCTTGGTTAGCCGATTGTAATCAACACCACACCACAGCTCTTGGTTAGCCGATTGTAATCAACACCACACCACAGCTCTTGGTTAGCCAATTGTAATCAACACCACACCACAGCTCTTGGTTAGCCGATTGCAATCAACACCACAGCTCTTGGTTAGCCGATTGTAATCAACACCACACCACAGCTCTTGGTTAGCCGATTGTAATCAACACCACACCACAGCTCTTGGTTAGCCGATTGTAATCAAAACCACACCACAGCTCTTGGTTATCCGATTGTAATCAACACCACAGCTCTTGGTTAGCCGATTGCATTCACCACCACAGCTCTTGGTTAGCCGATTGCAATCACCACCACAGCTCTTGGTTAGCCGATTGCATTCACCACCACAGCTCTTGGTTAGCCGATTGCAATCAACACCACAGCTCTTGGTTAGCCGATTGCAATCAACACCACACCACAGCTCTTGGTTAGCCAATTGTAATCAACACCACACCACAGCTCTTGGTTAGCCGATTGCAATCAACACCACACCCCAGCTCTTGGTTAGCCGATTGTAATCAACCACACCACAGCTCTTGGTTAGCCAATTGTAATCAACACCACACCACAGCTCTTGGTTAGCCAATTGTAATCAACACCACACCACAGCTCTTGGTTAGCCGATTGCAATCAACACCACACCCAGCTCTTGGTTAGCCGATTGTAATCAACACCACAGCTCTTGGTTAGCCGATTGTTATCAACACCACACCACAGCTCTTGGTTAGCCGATTGCAATCACCACCACAGCTCTTGGTTAGCCGATTGCAATCAACACCACAGCTCTTGGTTAGCTGATTGCAATCACCACCACAGCTCTTGGTTAGCCGATTGCAATCAACACCACACCACAGCTCTTGGTTAGCCGATTGTAATCCACACCACAGCTCTTGTGGTGTTGATTACAATTGGCTAACCAAGAGCTGTGGTGTGGATTACAATCGGCTAACCAAGAGCTGTGGTGTGGTGCTGATTGCAATCACCACCACAGCTCTTGGTTAGCCGATTGCAATCAACACCACACCACAGCTCTTGGTTAGCCGATTGCATTCACCACCACAGCTCTTGGTTAGCCGATTGCATTCACCACCACAGCTCTTGGTTAGCCGATTGTTATCAACACCACACCACAGCTCTTGGTTAGCCGATTGCATTCACCACCACAGCTCTTGGTTAGCCGATTGCAATCAACACCACACCACAGCTCTTGGTTAGCCGATTGCAATCAACACCACACCACAGCTCTTGGTTAGCCGATTGTAATCAACACCACAGCTCTTGGTTAGCCAATTGTAATCAACACCACACCACAGCTCTTGGTTAGCCGATTGCAATCAACACCACACCCCAGCTCTTGGTTAGCCGATTGTAATCAACACCACAGCTCTTGGTTAGCCGATTGTTATCAACACCACACCACAGCTCTTGGTTAGCCGATTGCAATCACCACCACATCTCTTGGTTAGCCGATTGCAATCAACACCACAGCTCTTGGTTAGCCGATTGCAATCACCACCACAGCTCTTGGTTAGCCGATTGTAATCAACACCACACCACAGCTCTTGGTTAGCCAATTGTAATCAACACCACACCTCTTGGTTAGCCAATTGTAATCAACACCACACCACAGCTCTTGGTTAGCCGATTGCAATCACCACCACAGCTCTTGGTTAGCCGATTGCAATCAACACCACAGCTCTTGGTTAGCCGATTGCAATCAACACCACACCACAGCTCTTGGTTGACGATTGTAATCAACACCACACCACAGCTCTTGGTTAGCGATTGTAATCAACACCACACCACAGCTCTTGGTTATCCGATTGTAATCAACACCACAGCTGTTGGTTAGCCGATTGTAATCAACACCACAGCTCTTGGTTAGCCGATTGCAATCAACACCACAGCTCTTGGTTAGCCGATTGCAATCACCACCACAGCTCTTGGTTAGCCGATTGCAATCACCACCACAGCTCTTGGTTAGTTCGATTGCAATCAACACCACAGCTCTTGGTTAGCCGATTGCAATCAACACCACAGCTCTTGGTTAGCGATTGCAATCACCAATGCAGCTCTTGGTTAGCCGATTGCAATCACCACCACAGCTCTTGGTTAGCCGATTGCAATCACCACCACAGCTCTTGGTTAGCCGATTGTAATCAACACCACAGATCTTGGTTAGCCGATTGCAATCAACACCACAGCTCTTGGTTAGCCGATTGTAATCAACACCACACCACAGCTCTTGGTTAGCCGATTGCAATCAACACCACACCACAGCTCTTGGTTAGCCGATTGCAATCACCACCACAGCTCTTGGTTAGCCGATTGCAATCACCACCACAGCTCTTGGTTAGCCGATTGCAATCACCACCACAGCTCTTGGTTAGCCGATTGCAATCACCACCACAGCTCTTGGTTAGCCGATTGCAATCAACACCACAGCTCTTGGTTAGCCGATTGCAATCAACACCACAGCTCTTGGTTAGCCGATTGCAATCACCACCGCAGCTCTTGGTTAGCCGATTGCAATCAACACCACACCACAGCTCTTGGTTAGCCGATTGCAATCAACACCACAGCTCTTGGTTAGCCGATTGCAATCACCACCACAGCTCTTGGTTAGCCGATTGTAATCAACACCACAGCTCTTGGTTAGCCGATTGTAATCAACACCACACCACAGCTCTTGGTTAGCCGATTGTAATCAACACCACACCACAGCTCTTGGTTAGCCGATTGACTAATCAACACCACACCACAGCTCTTGGTTATCCGATTGTAATCAACACCACAGCTCTTGGTTAGCCGATTGTAATCAACACCGCAGCTCTTGGTTAGTCGATTGCAATCAACACCACAGCTCTTGATTAGCCGATTGTAATCAACACCACACCACAGCTCTTGGTTAGCCGATTGCAATCAACACCACAGCTCTTGGTTAGCCGATTGCAATCACCACCACAGCTCTTGGTTAGCGATTGTAATCAACACCACAGATCTTGGTTAGCCGATTGCAATCAACACCACAGCTCTTGGTTAGCCGATTGTAATCAACACCACACCACAGCTCTTGGTTAGTCGATTGCAATCACCACCACAGCTCTTGGTTAGCCGATTGTAATCAACACCACAGCTCTTGGTTAGCCGATTGTAATCAACACCACACCACAGCTCTTGGTTAGCCGATTGTAATCAACACCACACCACAGCTCTTGGTTAGCCGATTGTAATCAACACCACACCACAGCTCTTGGTTATCCGATTGTAATCAACACCACAGCTCTTGGTTAGCCGATTGTAATCAACACCGCAGCTCTTGGTTAGCCGATTGCAATCAACACCACAGCTCTTGATTAGCCGATTGTAATCAACACCACACCACAGCTCTTGGTTAGCCGTTGCAATCAACACCACAGCTCCTGGTTAGCCGATTGCAATCACCACCACAGCTCTTGGTTAGCCGATTGTAATCAACACCACAGATCTTGGTTAGCCGATTGCAATCAACACCACAACTCTTGGTTAGCCGATTGTAATCAACACCACACCACAGCTCTTGGTTAGCCGATTGCAATCACCACCACAGCTCTTGGTTAGCCGATTGCAATCACCACCACAGCTCTTGGTTAGCCGATTGCAATCACCACCACAGCTCTTGGTTAGCCGATTGCAATCACCACCACAGCTCTTGGTTAGCCAATTGCAATCAACACCACAGCTCTTGGTTAGCCGATTGCAATCAACACCGCACCACAGCTCTTGGTTAGCCGATTGTAATCAACACCACAGCTCTTGGTTAGCCGATTGTTATCAACACCACAGCTCTTGGTTAGCCGATTGCAATCACCACCACACCACAGCTCTTGGTTAGCCGATTGCAATCACCACCACAGCTCTTGGTTAGCCGATTGCAATCACCACCACAGCTCTTGGTTAGCCGATTGCAATCACCACCACAGATTGCAATCACCACCACAGCTCTTGGTTAGCCAATTGCAATCAACACCACAGCTCTTGGTTAGCCGATTGTAATCACCACCACAGCTCTTGGTTAGCCGATTGCAATCACCACCACAGCTCTTGGTTAGCCGATTGCAATCACCACCACAGCTCTTGGTTAGCCGATTGCAATCACCACCAAAGCTCTTGGTTAGCCGATTGCAATCACCACCACAGCTCTTGGTTAGCCGATTGCAATCACCACCACAGCTCTTGGTTAGCCGATTGCAATCACCACCACAGCTCTTGGTTAGCCAATTGCAATCAACACCACAGCTCTTGGTTAGCCAATTGCAATCAACACCGCACCACAGCTCTTGGTTAGCCGATTGTAATCAACACCACAGCTCTTGGTTAGCCGATTGTTATCAACACCACAGCTCTTGGTTAGCCGATTGCAATCACCACCACACCACAGCTCTTGGTTAGCCGATTGCAATCACCACCACAGCTCTTGGTTAGCCGATTGCAATCACCACCACAGCTCTTGGTTAGTCGATTGCAATCACCACCACAGCTCTTGGTTAGCCGATTGCAATCAACACCACAGCTCTTGGTTAGCCAATTGCAATCAACACCACAGCTCTTGGTTAGCCGATTGTAATCAACACCACCACAAACGTAACAAATGCGTTTCTGATGATTCTCTTAAATGATTCTCTCAATCCACACACACACACACACACACACACACACACACACACACACCTTCACGTCTCTCTCACACACACACACTCACCTCCGAGGCGACCTTGTCACAGACGTAACAGAAGCACTGGTGACAGAAGAGCTGGTTGGATTCTACTGGTCCTTCTACATCACTGTCTGTTAGTCTGGAGGAGAGGAGACACACTGATGTTAATTAACCCTAAGTACCAGGAGGAGTGATAACTGTAATCGGGAGGAGTGATGACTGTAATCGGGAGGAGTGATGACTGTAATCGGGAGGAGTGATAACTGTTACCGGGAGGAGTGATGACTGTTACCGGGAGGAGTGATAACTGTAATCGGGAGGAGTGATAACTGTAATCGGGAGGAGTGATAACTGTTACCGGGAGGAGTGATAACTGTTACCGGGAGGAGTGATAACTGTTACCGGGAGGAGTGATAACTGTAATCGGGAGGAGTGATAACTGTAATCGGGAGGAGTGATAACTGTAATCGGGAGGAGTGATAACTGTAAGCGGGAGGAGTGATAACTGTAATCGGGAGGAGTGATAACTGTAATCGGGAGGAGTGATAACTGTAATCGGGAGGAGTGATAACTGTAAGCGGGAGGAGTGATAACTGTAAGCGGGAGGAGTGATAACTGTAATCAGGAGGAGTGATAACTGTAATCAGGAGGAGTGATAACTGTAATCAGGAGGAGTGATAACTGTAATCAGTAACACACTGATGTTAGAAAGGGGAAGTGTGTGACTCACGTGAAGGTGTGTGTGGGACAGTCATAGCGTGCGTGAGGCAGCACCTCTCCTCTCCGACAGAAGGTGATGACCAGGTCCTCGTCTCCTCCAGGATCACGTGATCTGCTGCAGATGGGCTGATCTACTGCTGCTGTGGTGGTGGCTGGAGAGAACACAGTGGTGGATAGAGAGAACACAGTGGTGGATAGAGAGAACACAGTGGTGGATAGAGAGAACACAGTGGTGGATAGAGAGAACACAGTGGTGGATAGAGAGAACACAGTGGTGGATAGAGAGAACACAGTGGTGGATAGAGAGAACACAGTGGTGGATAGAGAGAACACAGTGGTGGATAGAGAGAACACAGTGGTGGATAGAGAGAACACAGTGGTGGATAGAGAGAACACAGTGGTGGATAGAGAGAACACAGTGGCGGATAGAGAGAACACAGTGGCGGATAGAGAGAACACAGTGGCGGATAGAGAGAACACAGTGGTGGATAGAGAGAACACAGTGGTGGTGGTGGATAGAGAGAACACAGTGGTGGATAGAGAGAACACAGTGGTGGATAGAGAGAACACAGTGGTGGATAGAGAGAACACAGTGGTGGATAGAGAGAACACAGTGGTGGATAGAGAGAACACAGTGGTGGATAGAGAGAACACAGTGGTGGATAGAGAGAACACAGTGGTGGATAGAGAGAACACAGTGGTGGTGGATAGAGAGAACACAGTGGTGGTGGATAGAGAGAACACAGTGGTGGTGGATAGAGAGAACACAGTGGTGGTGGATAGAGAGAACACAGTGGTGGTGGATAGAGAGAACACAGTGGTGGTGGATAGAGAGAACACAGTGGTGGTGGATAGAGAGAACACAGTGGTGGTGGATAGAGAGAACACAGTGGTGGTGGTGGATAGAGAGAACACAGTGGTGGTGGTGGATAGAGAGAACACAGTGGTGGATAGAGAGAACACAGTGGTGGTGGATAGAGAGAACACAGTGGTGGTGGATAGAGAACACAGTGGTGGTGGTGGATAGAGAGAACACAGGGTGGTGGTGGTGGATAGAGAGAACACAGTGGTGGTGGATAGAGAGAACACAGTGGTGGTGGTGGATAGAGAGAACACAGTGGTGGTGGATAGAGAACACAGTGGTGGTGGTGGATAGAGAGAACACAGTGGTGGTGGTGGATAGAGAGAACACAGTGGTGGTGGATAGAGAGAACACAGTGGTGGATAGAGAGAACACAGTGGTGGTGGATAGAGAGAACACAGTGGTGGTGGTGGATAGAGAGAACACAGTGGTGGTGGTGGATAGAGAGAACACAGTGGTGGTGGATAGAGAGAACACAGTGGTGGTGGATAGAGAGAACACAGTGGTGGTGGATAGAGAGAACACAGTGGTGGTGGATAGAGAACACAGTGGTGGTGGATAGAGAGAACACAGTGGTGGTGGATAGAGAGAACACAGTGGTGGTGGATAGAGAGAACACAGTGGTGGTGGATAGAGAGAACACAGTGGTGGTGGATAGAGAGAACACAGTGGTGGTGGATAGAGAGAACACAGTGGTGGTGGATAGAGAGAACACAGTGGTGGTGGATAGAGAACACAGTGGTGGTGGTGGATAGAGAGAACACAGTGGTGGTGGTGGATAGAGAGAACACAGTGGTGGTGGTGGATAGAGAGAACACAGTGGTGGTGGATAGAGAGAACACAGTGGTGGTGGATAGAGAGAACACAGTGGTGGTGGATAGAGAGAACACAGTGGTGGTGGTGGATAGAGAGAACACAGTGGTGGTGGATAGAGAGAACACAGTGGTGGTGGATAGAGAGAACACAGTGGTGGTGGATAGAGAGAACACAGTGGTGGTGGATAGAGAGAACACAGTGGTGGTGGATAGAGAGAACACAGGTGGTGGTGGATAGAGAGAACACAGTGGTGGTGGATAGAGAGAACACAGTGGTGGTGGATAGAGAGAACACAGTGGTGGTGGATAGAGAGAACACAGTGGTGGATAGAGAGAACACAGTGGTGGTGGATAGAGAGAACACAGTGGTGGTGGATAGAGAGAACACAGTGGTGGTGGATAGAGAGAACACAGTGGTGGTGGATAGAGAGAACACAGTGGTGGTGGATAGAGAGAACACAGTGGTGGTGGATAGAGAACACAGTGGTGGTGGATAGAGAGAACACAGTGGTGGTGGATAGAGAACACAGTGGTGGTGGTGGATAGAGAGAACACAGTGGTGGTGGTGGATAGAGAGAACACAGTGGTGGATAGAGAGAACACAGTGGTGGTGGTGGATAGAGAGAACAAAGTGGTGGAGAGAGAGAACACAGTGGTGGATAGAGAGAACACAGTGGTGGTGGTGGATAGAGAGAACACAGTGGTGGTGGTGGATAGAGAGAACACAGTGGTGGTGGATAGAGAGAACACAGTGGTGGTGGATAGAGAGAACACAGTGGTGGTGGTGGATAGAGAGAACACAGTGGTGGTGGATAGAGAGAACACAGTGGTGGTGGTGGATAGAGAGAACACAGTGGTGATGGTGGATAGAGAGAACACAGTGGTGGTGGTGGATAGAGAGAACACAGTGGTGGTGGTGGTGGATAGAGAGAACACAGTGGTGGTGGTGGATAGAGAGAACACAGTGGTGGTGGTGGTGGATAGAGAGAACACAGTGGTGGTGGTGGATAGAGAGAACACAGTGGTGGTGGTGGATAGAGAGAACACAGTGGTGGTGGTGGATAGAGAGAACACAGTGGTGGTGGATAGAGAGAACACAGTGGTGGTGGTGGATAGAGAGAACACAGTGGTGGATAGAGAGAACACAGTGGTGGATAGAGAGAACACAGTGGTGGATAGAGAGAACACAGTGGTGGTGGTGGATAGAGAGAACAAAGTGGTGGATAGAGAGAACACAGTGGTGGATAGAGAGAACACAGTGGTGGTGGTGGATAGAGAGAACACAGTGGTGATGGTGGATAGAGAGAACACAGTGGTGGTGGATAGAGAGAACACAGTGGTGGTGGATAGAGAGAACACAGTGGTGGTGGATAGAGAGAACACAGTGGTGGATAGAGAGAACACAGTGGTGGATAGAGAGAACACAGTGGTGGTGGTGGATAGAGAGAACACAGTGGTGATGGTGGATAGAGAGAACACAGTGGTGATGGTGGATAGAGAACACAGTGGTGGTGGTGGATAGAGAGAACACAGTGGTGGTGGATAGAGAGAACACAGTGGTGGTGGATAGAGAGAACACAGTGGTGGTGGATAGAGAGAACACAGTGGTGGTGGGGATAGAGAGAACACAGTGGTGGTGGTGGATAGAGAGAACACAGTGGTGGTGGATAGAGAGAACACAGTGGTGGTGGTGGATAGAGAGAACACAGTGGTGGTGGTGGATAGAGAGAACACAGTGGTGGTGGTGGATAGAGAGAACACAGTGGTGGTGGATAGAGAGAACACAGTGGTGGTGGATAGAGAGAACACAGTGGTGGTGGATAGAGAGAACACAGTGGTGGTGGATAGAGAACACAGTGGTGGTGGATAGAGAGAACACAGTGGTGGTGGATAGAGAGAACACAGTGGTGGTGGATAGAGAGAACACAGTGGTGGTGGATAGAGAGAACACAGTGGTGGTGGATAGAGAGAACACAGTGGTGGTGGATAGAGAGAACACAGTGGTGGTGGATAGAGAGAACACAGTGGTGGTGGATAGAGAGAACACGGTGGTGGATAGAGAGAACACAGTGGTGGTGGATAGAGAGAACACAGTGGTGGATAGAGAGAACACAGTGGTGGTGGATAGAGAGAACACAGTGGTGGATAGAGAGAACACAGTGGTGGATAGAGAGAACACAGTGGTGGATAGAGAGAACACAAAACATTAGGAACACCTTCCTAATATCTCTGGAAATGATGCAGACAATTACATGAATGGAAGCTACAATCTATCTGCAGTATTAATGCTGTTCTACCCCCTAAAAGAGCAGGTGTTCCTAATGTTTTGTACACTGTGTATATACACACACACACTGCTGCAGTGTTGGCTAGAGAATTAGCACATTATACACACACATTATATACACACATTAAGCAGACCTACCCACAGTTGCTATCCTATTGCCTTCATCAATATAACATTCAGTTTACAGACTGATTCAGAGCTCAGACAAGCACGTCATGTTTGCAGTTGATTATTCTAAGCACAACTCAGACTTCTGCTCAAATCACTCAATGACTTATAAATTATATTTGATAGGACCTCGGAAGTTGAAAGAGACTCAAGTCAATCGGCCTGTTAGTGATTTTCTAAATAAAGGAATGTATTTCCTCCGTATTAGAATGAAGCCCGTCAGCCTTGCTGCGGCTGCATTGAACTGACCATGTAGAAAGCGCTGGACTAAGTTCACAGAGAGGTTTCGGAGTTTCCTCTCCCTTACACACTGTTGTTTTTGCTGACGTCTTACCGTTGTTCTGGATGTCTTCGACAATGTAGACTGAGTCGTTGATGGACACATCATCATCATCATCATCATCATCACTGAGAATGATCACCACGTCTTCTGGATTCATGTCTCCAAACCAAACACCTGCAAAATATATCTACATATCCACACACTGCATTGTGTATCCTCCACTATAAAATGTACTTGGTGGATAAGGTGAATGCACCAATTTGTAAGTCTCTCTGGATAAGAGCGTCTGCTAAATGACGTAAATGTAAAATGTAATAAAGTTGATTCTGATTCTGTCCAACTAACGTTAACTAGAATAACATGACACTTCGATGATATGTAGCCAACTAGCTAAAGTTAGCTAGTTAGGAGAAGAAGAAAAAAATAACTTTCAATTCTGACTGGTGGAGATAACTAGCTAATTAATGAAGGGCACAGAGGCTAGTTAATCATATTCAATATCTAACCAACTACCTCAGCCATGACACAACCCCAACCAGCACTTTGACCAGAGAAAACACATGCACTTTCTACGGTCTGTGATTTAACCAAACGTTAGCATACCTAACGACCTACCTAGCTAACTAACTAACAACAGTTGATTGAAACGCTTGCTAGCTCCAAAACATATCAAAGCGAGCGTGGCTAGTTAGTTAACGTTAGCGTACCTAGTTGAAAATACAGTTATAACACGTGACAAAATCGATAATTAAAGAAAATGTTGTATTGTAATAAAATACAATACTGTTTTTACATGAGAGCGACACCGTTAGATGTCATATAACGAGCAGTTTAAAGTAGCTGATCCCCAAAGCGACAGCGGCGCCTCACAGACCTTCCTTCCTGTTGCTTTTCCCGCCGTGTTACAAACTTCACACCGGATGTGACGGATACGGCGTCACCCGGGGCGACAGATTGGCAGGAATTATTTCAGAAAAGTACGAGGGGTGCCAATATTATTTGGCCACATCTGTTTTATCACCGATGGCTGCAAATATTGAGGCGGCTTATTCTAATGCTTACCCTATAATAATGCACTATCCTAGATCTGGCTTATTCTAATGCTTACCCTATAATAATGAACTATCCTAGATCTGGCTCATTCTAATGCTTACCCTATAATAATGCACTATCCTAGATCTGGCTCATTCTAATGCTTACCCTATAATAATGAACTATCCTAGATCTGGCTTATTCTAATGCTTACCCCATAATAATGCACTATCCTAGATCTGGCTAATTCTAATGCTTACCCTATAATAATGCACTATCCTAGATCTGGCTAATTCTAATGCTTACCCTATAATAATGAACTATCCTAGATCTGGCTTATTCTAATGCTTACCCCATAATAATGCACTATCCTAGATCTGGCTAATTCTAATGCTTACCCTATAATAATGCACTATCCTAGATCTGGCTAATTCTAATGCTTACCCTATAATAATGAACTATCCTAGATCTGGCTTATTCTAATGCTTACCCTATAATAATGAACTATCCTAGATCTGGCTAATTCTAATGCTTACCCTATAATAATGAACTATCCTAGATCTGGCTAATTCTAATGCTTACCCTATAATAATGCACTATCCTAGATCTGGCTAATTCTAATGCTTACCCTATAATAATGCACTATCCTAGATCTGGCTAATTCTAATGCTTACCCTATAATAATGAACTATCTTAGATCTGGCTTATTCTAATGCTTACCCCATAATAATGAACTATCCTAGATCTGGCTAATTCTAACGCTTACCCTATAATAATGCACTATCCTAGATCTGGCTCATTCTAATGCTTACCCTATAATAATGAACTATCCTAGATCTGGCTAATTCTAATGCTTACCCTATAATAATGCACTATCCTAGATCTGGCTAATTATAATGCTTACCCTATAATAATGAACTATCCTAGATCTGGCTAATTCTAATGCTTACCCTATAATAATGAACTATCTTAGATCTGGCTTATTCTAATGCTTACCCCATAATAATGAACTATCTTAGATCTGGCTTATTCTAATGCTTACCCTATAATAATGCACTATCCTAGATCTGGCTAATTCTAATGCTTACCCTATAATAATGAACTATCTTAGATCTGGCTTATTCTAATGCTTACCCCATAATAATGAACTATCCTAGATCTGGCTAATTCTAACGCTTACCCTATAATAATGCACTATCCTAGATCTGGCTCATTCTAATGCTTACCCTATAATAATGAACTATCCTAGATCTGGCTAATTCTAATGCTTACCCTATAATAATGCACTATCCTAGATCTGGCTAATTCTAATGCTTACCCTATAATAATGAACTATCCTAGATCTGGCTAATTCTAATGCTTACCCTATAATAATGAACTATCTTAGATCTGGCTTATTCTAATGCTTACCCCATAATAATGAACTATCTTAGATCTGGCTTATTCTAATGCTTACCCTATAATAATGAACTATCCTAGATCTGGCTTATTCTAATGCTTACCCTATAATAATGCACTATCCTAGATCTGGCTTATTCTAATGCTTACCCTATAATAATGAACTATCCTAGATCTGGCTTATTCTAATGCTTACCCTATAATAATTCACTATCCTAGATCTGGCTTATTCTAATGCTTACCCTATAATAATGAACTATCCTAGATCTGGCTAATTCTAATGCTTACCCTATAATAATGAACTATCCTAGATCTGGCTAATTCTAACGCTTACCCTATAATAATGCACTATCCTAGATCTGGCTAATTCTAATGCTTACCCTATAATAATGCACTATCCTAGATCTGGCTTATTCTTAATGCACTATCCTAGATCTGGCTAATTCTAATGCTTACCCCATAATAATGCACTATCCTAGATCTGGCTTATTCTAATGCTTACCCTATAATAATGAACTATCCTAGATCTGGCTAATTCTAACGCTTACCCTATAATAATGCACTATCCTAGATCTGGCTAATTCTAATGCTTACCCTATAATAATGCACTATCCTAGATCTGGCTTATTCTTAATGCACTATCCTAGATCTGGCTAATTCTAATGCTTACCCCATAATAATGCACTATCCTAGATCTGGCTTATTCTAATGCTTACCCTATAATAATGCACTATCCTAGATCTGGCTTATTCTAATGCTTACCCCATAATGAGAGAACAGGAGACAGTTCTGGCTAATTCTAATGCACATGTTGTTACACCATGAAATATATTGAGGCAGAAATGACAGACAGTAGCCCAAAGTTAGCAAAATATAACTTCATTTATTGAACATGAAATGATACAGGCCTATGTAGGCCTGTACTGTAGGTATCATTTAATGCAGTCATATCTCAGTTTTTCATTTGAAGCATCATTTTATCCTTCGCATGTTTGTAACAATTTCAAAAGACATTGGGCAACGTTGTATTTGTAGTCAACTTCGTTCTGAAGTTTTCGGCGGTCACAGTCAGGCAGATAAACATCTTGATTTTATTTTTAGCGATCTGTGTATAAAGTGGAGCGAATGGGCAAAAAAACATCTAACGACGCACTTAGCTGGCGTTTGGTAAATAAACAAGCGTTTTCAAGTGCAACGTTAATAATGATGATGGGTTTTGGTAAACGACGCTCCAACGAAAGGTTTTAACGATGAACTTAGCCTTAAGATGCTTTTGGGATACCGGGGCCATGAAAACTGACCTGGGGTGTAATAATTAGCCAAACAGTTTTGCAACTAAAACACGTGATCAGTAACCATAACAACTGTGATCAGGTAACCAAAACAACAGAACACACAGATCTGCTATCAGTAACCATAACAGAACACACAAACCTGAGATCAGTAACCATAACAGAACACACAAACCTGAGATCAGTAACCATAACAGAACACACAAACCTGAGATCAGTAACCATAACAACAGAACATATAGATGATATGGAACAGAGACATAACAACAGACCTCGGACCAGTTGTCTCTATGTTCGGTCTCTCTGGGTCTCCTGTCTCCTGTTCTCTCACCCAGAGGATCATGGCTGTACCCTAGGACCAGTTGTCTCTATGTTCAGTCTCTCTGGGTCTCCTGTCTCCATGTCTCCTGTTCTCTCACCCAGAGGATCATGGCTGTATGCTAGGACCAGTTGTCTCTATGTTCAGTCTCTCTGGGTCTCCTGTCTCCATGTCTCCTGTTCTCTCACCCAGAGGATCATGGCTGTATGCTAGGACCAGTTGTCTCTATGTTCAGTCTCTCTGGGTCTCCTGTCTCCATGTCTCCTGTTCTCTCACCCAGAGGATCATGGCTGTATCCTAGGACCAGTTGTCTCTATGTTCAGTCTCTCTGGGTCTCCTGTCTCCATGTCTCCTGTTCTCTCACCCAGAGGATCGTGGCTGTATCCTAGGACCAGTTGTCTCTATGTTCAGTCTCTCTGGGTCTCCTGTCTCCATGTCTCCTGTTCTCTCACCCAGAGGATCATGGCTGTATGCTAGGACCAGTTGTCTCTATGTTCAGTCTCTCTGGGTCTCCTGTCTCCATGCTCTCCTGTTCTCTCACCCAGAGGATCATGGCTGTATGCTAGGACCAGTTGTCTCTATGTTCAGTCTCTCTGGGTCTCCTGTCTCCATGTCTCCTGTTCTCTCACCCAGAGGATCATGGCTGTATCCTAGGACCAGTTGTCTCTATGTTCAGTCTCTCTGGGTCTCCTGTCTCCATGTCTCCTGTTCTCTCACCCAGAGGATCATGGCTGTATGCTAGGACCAGTTGTCTCTATGTTCAGTCTCTCTGGGTCTCCTGTCTCCATGTCTCCTGTTCTCTCACCCAGAGGATCATGGCTGTATGCTAGGACCAGTTGTCTCTATGTTCAGTCTCTCTGGGTCTCCTGTCTCCATGTCTCCTGTTCTCTCACCCCAGAGGATCATGGCTGTATGCTAGGACCAGTTGTCTCTATGTTCAGTCTCTCTGGGTCTCCTGTCTCCATGTCTCCTGTCCTAAATGACACCCTATTCCCTATATAGTGCACTACTTTTGACCAGGGCTCTATATGGAATATAGTGCCATTAGGGAAGTATACACCATGTCTAGGCTTTAGATCTAGAAGACCCAGGTTCCATACTCTCTGGAGTCACCATGGTGATGAGGTCTGAGGGGATCTAGAAGACCCAGGTTCCATACTCTCTGGAGTCACCATGGTGATGAGGTCTGAGGGGATCTAGAAGACCCAGGTTCCATACTCTCTGGAGTCACCATGGTGATGAGGTCTGGGGGGATCTAGAAGACCCAGGTTCCATACTCTCTGGAGTCACCATGGTGATGAGGTCTGAGGGGATCTAGAAAGACCCAGGTTCCATACTCTCTGGAGTCACCATGGTGATGAGGTCTGAGGGGATCTAGAAGACCCAGGTTCCATACTCTCTGGTGTCACCATGGTGATGAGGTCTGAGGGGATCTAGAAGACCCAGGTTCCATACTCTCTGGAGTCACCATGGTGATGAGGTCTGAGGGGATCTAGAAGACCCAGGTTCCATACTCTCTGGAGTCACCATGGTGATGAGGTCTGAGGGGATCTAGAAGACCCAGGTTCCATACTCTCTGGAGTCACCATGGTGATGAGGTCTGAGGGGATCTAGAAGACCCAGGTTCCATACTCTCTGGAGTCACCATGGTGATGAGGTCTGAGGGGATCTAGAAGACCCAGGTTCCATACTCTCTGGAGTCACCATGGTGATGAGGTCTGAGGGGATCTAGAAGACCCAGGTTCCATACTCTCTGGAGTCACCATGGTGATGAGGTCTGAGGGGATCTAGAAGACCCAGGTTCCATACTCTCTGGAGTCACCATGGTGATGAGGTCTGAGGGGATCTAGAAGACCCAGGTTCCATACTCTCTGGAGTCACCATGGTGATGAGGTCTGAGGGGATCTAGAAGACCCAGGTTCCATACTCTCTGGAGTCACCATGGTGATGAGGTCTGGGGGATCTAGAAGACCCAGGTTCCATACTCTCTGGAGTCACCATGGTGATGAGGTCTGAGGGGATCTAGAAGACCAGGTTCCATACTCTCTGGAGTCACCATGGTGATGAGGTCTGAGGGGATCTAGAAGACCCAGGTTCCATACTCTCTGGAGTCACCATGGTGATGAGGTCTGAGGGGATCTAGAAGACCCAGGTTCCATACTCTCTGGAGTCACCATGGTGATGAGGTCTGAGGGGCTGTAGAAGAACCAGGTTCCATACTCTCTGGAGTCACCATGGTGATGAGATCTGAGGGGCTCTGATTGGCTAGATGCCTCTTCACTCTCTGGAGTCACCATGGCAATGAGGTCTGAGGGGCTCGGATTGGCTAGACGCCTCTTCACTCTCTGGCGTCACCATGGTGATGAGGTTTGAGGTAGAGGTCTTCACGGATCCACCTGTACCCGAATACCCGAGACCCGATCCGGGACCCGAGCGGGTCCGGATCCAGAATTCTAAATAATGTCACGGGTCTGGGTAGGATCTGATATGATTGTCACGGGTCTTGGTAGGATCTGATATTATTGTCACAGGTCTGGGTAGGATCTGATATGATTGTCACGGGTCTGGGTAGGATCTGATATTATTGTCACATGTCTGGGTAGGATCTGATATGCTTGTCACGGGTCTGGGTAGGATCTGATATGATTGTCACAGGTCTGGGTAGGATCTGATATGATTGTCACAGGTCTGGGTAGGATCTGATATGATTGTCACGGGTCTTGGGTATGTGTAATTTTATCTGACATGTCCAGAAGGGCCCTACAGATCCGACTGCTGCAGTAGACATATATAATTTATGCTGCTGCTCTGGCTTGTCACCAGAGTGTAACGTGGCGCTTGTTGTTGGCCAATCAGAAGTCATCAAAGCTGCAGTAGGCTACAGTCATAGAGCCTCGCTCCGTGTGGTAAAAGTTAGACGAGTTCTTATTTGTTACTGTAGAATGAGAATGCACTGCAGCCTCAATTAGCCTAGCTAGCTGGTTTGACGCAGTCAAGACAGGTGAAGCCTCAATTAGCCTGGCTAGCTGGTTTTATGCAGTCAAGACAGGTGAAGCCTCAATTAGCCTGGCTAGCTGGTTTGATGAAGTCAAGACAGGTGAAGCCTCAATTAGCCTGGCTAGCTGGTTTGACGCAGTCAAGACAGGTGAAGCCTCAATTAGCCTGGCTAGCTGGTTTGACGCAGTCAAGACAGGTGAAGCCTCAATTAGCCTGGCTAGCTGGTTTTATGCAGTCAAGACAGGTGAAGCCTCAATTAGCCTGGCTAGCTGGTTTTATGCAGTCAAGACAGGTGAAGCCTCAATTAGCCTGGCTAGCTGGTTTTATGCAGTCAAGACAGGTGAAGCCTCAATTAGCCTGGCTAGCTGGTTTGATGAAGTCAAGACAGGTGAAGCCTCAATTAGCCTAGCTAGCTGGTTTTATGCAGTCAAGACAGGTGAAGCCTCAATTAGCCTAGCTAGCTGGTTTTATGCAGTCAAGACAGGTGAAGCCTCAATTAGCCTAGCTAGCTGGTTTGATGAAGTCAAGACAGGTGAAGCCTCAATTAGCCTTGCTAGCTGATTTGATACAGTCAAGACAGGTGAAGCCTCAATTAGCCTAGCTAGCTGGTTTTATGCAGTCAAGACAGGTGAAGCCTCAATTAGCCTAGCTAGCTGGTTTTATGCAGTCAAGACAGGTGAAGCCTCAATTAGCCTGGCTAGCTGGTTTGATACAGTCAAGACAGGTGAAGCCTCAATTAGCCTAGCTAGCTGACAGGTACTAGGTAATCATATTGGATGATAAATAACCTGGCTACGGCAGCTGTTAGTCCACTATAGTGTGAGTCGGCTTGGTTGGTTACTGTCTCTCGTCTCTCCCTCCCTGCTCCCTGTGTCACTAGCTCACAGTTCAGCTCAGCTCCTCCCCACCTGTTAGAGACACCTCTCTCTCCCTCCCTGTGTCACTAGCTCCCAGTACAGCTCCTCCCCACCTGTTAGAGACACCTCTCCCTCCCTGCTCCCTGTGTCACTAGCTCCCAGTACAGCTCCTCCCCACCTGTTAGAGACACCTCTCCCTCCCTGCTCCCCTGTGTCACTAGCTCCCAGTACAGCTCCTCCCCACCTGTAGAGACACCTCTCTCTCCCTCCCTGTGTCACTAGCTCCCAGTACAGCTCCTCCCCACCTGTTAGAGACACCTCTCTCTCCCTCCCTGCTCCCTGTGTCACTAGCTCCCAGTACAGCTCCTCCCCACCTGTTAGAGACACCTCTCTCTCCCTCCCTCCCTGTGTCACTAGCTCCCAGTACAGCTCCTCCCCACCTGTTAGAGACACCTCTCTCTCCCTCCCTGGGTCACTAGCTCCCAGTACAGCTCCTCCCCACCTGTTAGAGACACCTCTCTCTCCCTCCCTGTGTCACTAGCTCACAGTTCAGCTCAGCTCAGCTCCTCCCCACCTGTTAGAGACACCTCTCTCTCCCTCCCTGTGTAACTAGCTCCCAGTACAGCTCCTCCCCACCTGTTAGAGACACCTCTCTCTCCCTCCCTGTGTCACTAGCTCCCAGTACAGCTCCTCCCCACCTGTTAGAGACACCTCTCTCTCTCCCTCCCTGTGTCACTAGCTCCTAGTACAGCTCCTCCCCACCTGTTAGAGACACCTCTCTCTCCCTGCTCCCTGTGTCACTAGCTCCCAGTACAGCTCCTCCCCACCTGTTAGAGACACCTCTCTCTCCTCCCTGTGTCACTAGCTCCCAGTACAGCTCCTCCCCACCTGTTAGAGACACCTCTCTCTCCCTCCCTGTGTCACTAGCTCCCAGTACAGCTCCTCCCCACCTGTTAGAGACACCTCTCTCTCCCTCCCTGTGTCACTAGCTCCAGTACAGCTCCTCCCCACCTGTTAGAGACACCTCTCCCTCCCTCCCTGTGTCACTAGCTCCCAGTACAGCTCCTCCCCACCTGTTAGAGACACCTCTCTCTCCCTCCCTGTGTCACTAGCTCCCAGTACAGCTCCTCCCCACCTGTTAGAGACACCTCTCTCTCCCTCCCTGTGTCACTATCTCCCAGTACAGCTCCTCCCCACCTGTTAGAGACACCTCTCCCTCCCTCCCTGTGTCACTAGCTCCCAGTACAGCTCCTCCCCACCTGTTAGAGACACCTCTCTCTCCCTCCCTGTGTCACTAGCTCCCAGTACAGCTCCTCCCCACCTGTTAGAGACACCTCTCTCTCCCTCCCTGCTCCCTGTGTCACTAGCTCCCAGTACAGCTCCTCCCCACCTGTTAGAGACACCTCTCTCTCCCTCCCTGTGTCACTAGCTCCCAGTACAGCTCCTCCCCACCTGTTAGAGACACCTCCCTCTCTCTCCTCCCTGTGTCACTAGCTCCCAGTACAGCTCCTCCCCACCTGTTAGAGACACCTCTCCTCCCTGCTCCCTGTGTCACTAGCTCCCAGTACAGCTCCTCCCCACCTGTTGAGACACCTCTCCCTCCCTGCTCCCTGTGTCACTGGCTCCCAGTACAGCTCCTCCCCACCTGTTAGAGACACCTCTCTCTCCCTCCCTGTGTCACTAGCTCCCAGTACAGCTCCTCCCCCACCTGTTAGAGACACCTCTCTCCCTCCCTGCTCCCTGTGTCACTAGCTCCCAGTACAGCTCCTCCCCCACCTGTTAGAGACACCTCTCTCTCCCTCCCTCCCTGTGTCACTAGCTCCCAGTACAGCTCCTCCCCACCTGTTAGAGACACCTCTCTCTCCCTCCCTGGGTCACTAGCTCCCAGTACAGCTCCTCCCCACCTGTGAGACACCTCTCTCTCCCTCCCTGTGTCACTAGCTCACAGTTCAGCTCAGCTCAGCTCCTCCCCACCTGTTAGAGACACCTCTCTCTCCCCTCCCTGTGTAACTAGCTCCCAGTACAGCTCCTCCCCACCTGTTGAGACACCTCTCTCTCCCCTCCCTGTGTCACTAGCTCCCAGTGACAGCTCCTCCCCACCTGTTAGAGACACCTCTCTCTCTCCCTCCCTGTGTCACTAGCTCCTAGTACAGCTCCTCCCCACCTGTTAGAGACACCTCTCTCTCCCTGCTCCCTGTGTCACTAGCTCCCAGTACAGCTCCTCCCCACCTGTTAGAGACACCTCTCTCTCCCTCCCTGTGTCACTAGCTCCCAGTACAGCTCCTCCCCACCTGTTAGAGACACCTCTCTCTCCCTCCCTGTGTCACTAGCTCCCAGTACAGCTCCTCCCCACCTGTTAGAGACACCTCTCTCTCCTCCCTGTGTCACTAGCTCCCAGTACAGCTCCTCCCCCACCTGTTAGAGACACCTCTCCCTCCCTCCCTGTGTCACTAGCTCCCCAGTACAGCTCCTCCCCACCTGTTAGAGACACCTCTCTCTCCCTCCCTGTGTCACTAGCTCCCAGTACAGCTCCTCCCCACCTGTTAGAGACACCTCTCTCTCCCTCCCTGTGTCACTATCTCCCAGTACAGCTCCTCCCCACCTGTTAGAGACACCTCTCCTCCCTCCCTGTGTCACTAGCTCCCAGTACAGCTCCTCCCCACCTGTTAGAGACACCTCTCTCTCCCTCCCTGTGTCACTAGCTCCCCAGTACAGCTCCTCCCCACCTGTTAGAGACACCTCTCTCTCCCTCCTGCTCCCTGTGTCACTAGCTCCCAGTACAGCTCCTCCCCACCTGTTAGAGACACCTCTCTCTCCCTCCCTGTGTCACTAGCTCCCAGTACAGCTCCTCCCCACCTGTTAGAGACACCTCTCTCTCTCCTCCCTGTGTCACTAGCTCCCAGTACAGCTCCTCCCCACCTGTTAGAGACACCTCTCTCCCTCCCTCCCTGTGTCACTAGCTCCCAGTACAGCTCCTCCCCACCTGTTAGAGACACCTCTCTCTCCCTCCCTGTGTCACTAGCTCCCAGTGCAGCTCCTCCCCCACCTGTTAGAGACACCTCTCTCTCCCTCCCTGTGTCACTAGCTCCCAGTACAGCTCCTCCCCCACCTGTTAGAGACACCTCTCTCTCCTCCCTGTGTCACTAGCTCCCAGTACAGCTCCTCCCCACCTGTTAGAGACACCTCTCTCTCCTCCCTGCTCCCTGTGTCACTAGCTCCCAGTACAGCTCCTCCCCACCTGTTAGAGACACTCTCTCTCCCTCCCTGGGTCACTAGCTCCCAGTACAGCTCCTCCCCACCTGTTAGAGACACCTCTCTCTCCCTCCCTGTGTAACTAGCTCCCAGTACAGCTCCTCCCCACCTGTTAGAGACACCTCTCCCTCCCTCCCTGTGTCACTAGCTCCCAGTACAGCTCCTCCCCCACCTGTTAGAGACACCTCTCTCTCCTCCCTGTGTCACTAGCTCCCAGTACAGCTCCTCCCCCACCTGTTAGAGACACCTCTCTCTCCCTCCCTGTGTCACTAGCTCCCAGTACAGCTCCTCCCCCACCTGTTAGAGACACCTCTCTCTCCCTCCCTGGGTCACTGGCTCCCAGTACAGCTCCTCCCCACCTGTTAGAGACACCTCTCTCTCCCTCCCTGTGTCACTGGCTCCCAGTACAGCTCCTCCCCACCTGTTAGAGACACCTCTCTCTCCCTCCCTGTGTCACTAGCTCCCAGTACAGCCTCCTCCCCACCTGTTAGAGACACCTCTCTCTCCCTCCCTGTGTCACTAGCTCCCAGTACAGCTCCTCCCCACCTGTTAGACACCTCTCTCTCCCTCCCTGTGTCACTAGCTCCCAGTACAGCTCCTCCCCACCTGTTAGAGACACCTCTCCCTCCCTCCCTGTGTCACTAGCTCCCAGTACAGCTCCTCCCCACCTGTTAGAGACACCTCTCTCTCCCTCCCTGTGTCACTAGCTCCCAGTACAGCTCCTCCCCACCTGTTAGAGACACCTCTCTCTCCCTCCCTGTGTCACTAGCTCCCAGTACAGCTCCTCCCCACCTGTTAGAGACACCTCTCTCTCCTCCCTGTGTCACTAGCTCCCAGTACAGCTCCTCCCCCACCTGTTAGAGACACCTCTCTCTCTCCCTCCCTGTGTCACTAGCTCCCAGTGCAGCTCCTCCCCACCTGTTAGAGACACCTCTCCCTCCCTGCTCCCTGTGTCACTAGCTCCCAGTACAGCTCCTCCCCGCCTGTTAGAGACACCTCTCTCTCCCTCCCTGTGTCACTAGCTCCCAGTACAGCTCCTCCCCACCTGTTAGAGACACCTCTCTCTCCCTCCCTGTGTCACTAGCTCCCAGTACAGCTCCTCCCCACCTGTTAGAGACACCTCTCTCTCCCTCCCTGTGTCACTAGCTCCCAGTACAGCTCCTCCCCACCTGTTAGAGACACCTCTCCCTCCCTGCTCCCTGTGTCACTAGCTCCCAGTACAGCTCCTCCCCACCTGTTAGAGACACCTCTCTCTCCCTCCCTGCTCCCTGTGTCACTAGCTCCCAGTACAGCTCCTCCCCACCTGTTAGAGACACCTCTCTCTCCCTCCCTGTGTCACTAGCTCCCAGTACAGCTCCTCCCCACCTGTTAGAGACACTCTCTCTCTCCCTCCCTGTGTCACTAGCTCCCAGTACAGCTCCTCCCCACCTGTTAGAGACACCTCTCTCTCCCTCCCTGTGTCACTAGCTCCCAGTGCAGCTCCTCCCCACCTGTTAGAGACACCTCTCTCTCCCTCCCTGTGTCACTAGCTCCCAGTACAGCTCCTCCCCACCTGTTAGAGACACCTCTCTCTCCCTCCCTGTGTCACTAGCTCCCAGTACAGCTCCTCCCCACCTGTTAGAGACACCTCTCTCTCCCTCCCTGTGTCACTAGCTCCCAGTACAGCTCCTCCCCACCTGTTAGAGACACCTCTCTCTCCCTCCCTGTGTCACTAGCTCCCAGTACAGCTCCTCCCCACCTGTTAGAGACACCTCTCTCTCCCTCCCTGTGTCACTAGCTCCCAGTACAGCTCCTCCCCACCTGTTAGAGACACCTCTCTCTCCCTCCCTGTGTCACTAGCTCCCAGTACAGCTCCTCCCCACCTGTTAGGAGACACCTCTCTCTCCCTCCCTGTGTCACTAGCTCCCAGTACAGCTCCTCCCCACCTGTTAGAGACACCTCTCTCCCCTCCCTGTGTCACTAGCTCCCAGTACAGCTCCTCCCCACCTGTTAGAGACACCTCTCTCTCCCTCCCTGTGTCACTAGCTCCCAGTACAGCTCCTCCCCACCTGTTAGAGACACCTCTCTCTCTCCCTCCCTGTGTCACTAGCTCCCAGTACAGCTCCTCCCCACCTGTTAGAGACACCTCTCTCTCCCTCCCTGTGTCACTAGCTCCCAGTACAGCTCCTCCCCACCTGTTAGAGACACCTCTCTCTCCCTCCCTGTGTCACTAGCTCCCAGTACAGCTCCTCCCCACCTGTTAGAGACACCTCTCTCTCCCTCCCTGTGTCACTAGCTCCCCCAGTACAGCTCCTCCCCACCTGTTAGAGACACCTCTCTCTCCTCCCTGTGTCACTAGCTCCCAGTACAGCTCCTCCCCACCTGTTAGAGACACCTCTCTCTCCCTCCCTGTGTCACTAGCTCCCAGTGCAGCTCCTCCCCACCTGTTAGAGACACCTCTCCTCCTGCTCCCTGTGTCACTAGCTCCCAGTACAGCTCCTCCCCACCTGTTAGAGACACCTCTCTCTCCCTCCCTGCTCCCTGTGTCACTAGCTCCCAGTACAGCTCTTCCCCACCTGTTAGAGACACCTCTCTCTCCCTCCCTGTGTCACTAGCTCCCAGTACAGCTCCTCCCCACCTGTTAGAGACACCTCTCTCTCTCCCTGTGTCACTAGCTCCCAGTACAGCTCCTCCCCACCTGTTAGAGACACCTCTCTCTCCCTCCCTGTGTCACTAGCTCCCAGTACAGCTCCTCCCCACCTGTTAGAGACACCTCTCCTCCCTCCCTGTGTCACTGGCTCCCAGTACAGCTCCTCCCCACCTGTTAGAGACACCTCTCTCTCCCCTCCCTGTGTCACTAGCTCCCCAGTACAGCTCCTCCCCACCTGTTAGAGACACCTCTCTCTCCCTCCCTGTGTCACTAGCTCCCAGTACAGCTCCTCCCCCACCTGTTAGAGACACCTCTCTCTCCCTCCCTGTGTCACTAGCTCCCAGTACAGCTCCTCCCCACCTGTTAGAGACACCTCTCTCTCCCTCCCTGTGTCACTAGCTCCCAGTACAGCTCCTCCCCACCTGTTAGAGACACCTCTCTCTCCCTCCCTGTGTCACTAGCTCCCAGTACAGCTCCTCCCCACCTGTTAGAGACACCTCTCTCTCCCTCCTGTGTCACTAGCTCCCAGTACAGCTCTCCCCACCTGTTAGAGACACCTCTCTCTCCCTCCCTGTGTCACTAGCTCCCAGTGCAGCTCCTCCCCACCTGTTAGAGACACCTCTCTCCCCTCCCTGTGTCACTAGCTCCCAGTACAGCTCCTCCCCACCTGTTAGAGACACCTCTCTCTCCCTCCCTGTGTCACTAGCTCCCAGTACAGCTCCTCCCCACCTGTTAGAGACACCTCTCTCTCCCTCCCTGTGTCACTAGCTCCCAGTACAGCTCCTCCCCACCTGTTAGAGACACTCTCTCTCTCCCTCCCTGTGTCACTAGCTCCCAGTACAGCTCCTCCCCACCTGTTAGAGACACCTCTCTCTCCCTCCCTGTGTCACTGGCTCCCAGTACAGCTCCTCCCCACCTGTTAGAGACACCTCTCTCTCCCTCCCTGTGTCACTAGCTCCCAGTACAGCTCCTCCCCACCTGTGAGACACCTCTCTCTCTCCTCCCTGTGTCACTAGCTCCCGTGCAAGCTCCTCCCCACCTGTTAGAGACACCTCTCTCTCCCTCCCTGTGTCACTAGCTCCCAGTACAGCTCCTCCCCACCTGTTAGAGACACCTCTCTCCCCTCCCTGTGTCACTAGCTCCCAGTACAGCTCCTCCCCACCTGTTAGGGACACCTCTCCCTCCTCCCTGTGTCACTAGCTCCCAGTACAGCTCCTCCCCACCTGTTAGAGACACCTCTCTCTCCCTCCCTGTGTCACTAGCTCCCAGTACAGCTCCTCCCCACCTGTTAGAGACACCTCTCTCTCCCTCCCTGTGTCACTAGCTCCCAGTACAGCTCCTCCCCACCTGTTAGAGACACCTCTCTCTCCCTCCCTGTGTCACTAGCTCCCAGTACAGCTCCTCCCCACCTGTTAGAGACACCTCTCTCTCCCTCCCTGTGTCACTAGCTCCCAGTACAGCTCCTCCCCACCTGTTAGAGACACCTCTCTCTCCCTCCCTGTGTCACTAGCTCCCAGTACAGCTCCTCCCCACCTGTTAGAGACACCTCTCTCTCCCTCCCTGTGTCACTAGCTCCCCAGTACAGCTCCTCCCCACCTGTTAGAGACACCTCTCTCTCCCTCCCTGTGTCACTAGCTCCCAGTGCAGCTCCTCCCCACCTGTTAGAGACACCTCTCTCCTCCTCCCTGTGTCACTAGCTCCCAGTACAGCTCCTCCCCCACCTGTTAGAGACACCTCTCTCTCCCTCCCTGTGTCACTAGCCCCGTACAGCTCCTCCCCCACCTGTTAGAGACACCTCTCTCTCTCCCTGTGTCACTAGCTCCCAGTACAGCTCCTCCCCACCTGTTAGAGACACCTCTCCCTCCCTCCCTGTGTCACTAGCTCCCAGTACAGCTCCTCCCCACCTGTTAGAGACACCTCTCTCTCCCTCCCTCCCTGTGTCACTAGCTCCCAGTACAGCTCCTCCCCACCTGTTAGAGACACCTCTCTCTCCCTCCCTGTGTCACTAGCTCCCAGTACAGCTCCTCCCCACCTGTTAGAGACACCTCTCCCTCCCTCCCTGTGTCACTAGCTCCCAGTACAGCTCCTCCCCACCTGTTAGAGACACCTCTCCCTCCCTGCTCCCTGTGTCACTAGCTCCCAGTACAGCTCCTCCCCACCTGTTAGAGACACCTCTCTCTCCCTCCCTGTGTCACTAGCTCCCAGTGCAGCTCCTCCCCACCTGTTAGAGACACCTCTCCTCCCTGCTCCCTGTGTCACTAGCTCCCAGTACAGCTCCTCCCCACCTGTTAGAGACACCCTCTCTCTCCCTCCCTGTGTCACTAGCTCCCAGTACAGCTCCTCCCCACCTGTTAGAGACACCTCTCTCTCTCCCTCCCTGTGTCACTAGCTCCCAGTACAGCTCCTCCCCCACCTGTTAGAGACACCTCTCTCCCTCCCTGTGTCACTAGCTCCCAGTACAGCTCCTCCCCACCTGTTAGAGACACCTCTCTCTCCCTCCCTGTGTCACTAGCTCCCCAGTACAGCTCCTCCCCCACCTGTTAGAGACACCTCTCTCTCCCTCCCTGTGTCACTAGCTCCCAGTACAGCTCCTCCCCACCTGTTAGAGACACCTCTCTCTCCCTCCCTGTGTCACTAGCTCCCAGTACAGCTCCTCCCCACCTGTTAGAGACACCTCTCTCTCCCTCCCTGTGTCACTAGCTCCCAGTACAGCTCCTCCCCACCTGTTAGAGACACCTCTCTCTCCCCTCCCTGTGTCACTAGCTCCCAGTACAGCTCCTCCCCACCTGTTGGGAGACACCTCTCTCTCCCTCCCTGTGTCACTAGCTCCCAGTACAGCTCCTCCCCACCTGTTAGAGACACCTCTCTCTCCCTCCCTGTGTCACTAGCTCCCAGTACAGCTCCTCCCCACCTGTTAGAGACACCTCTCTCTCCCTCCCTGTGTCACTAGCTCCCAGTACAGCTCCTCCCCACCTGTTAGACACCTCTCTCTCCCTCCCTGTGTCACTAGCTCCCAGTACAGCTCCTCCCCACCTGTTAGAGACACCTCTCCCTCCCTCCCTGTGTCACTAGCTCACAGTACAGCTCCTCCCCACCTGTTAGAGACACCTCTCTCTCCCTCCCTGCTCCCTGTGTCACTAGCTCCCAGTACAGCTCCTCCCCACCTGTTAGAGACACCTCTCTCTCCCTCCCTGTGTCACTAGCTCCCAGTACAGCTCCTCCCCACCTGTTAGAGACACCTCTCTCTCCCTCCCTGTGTCACTAGCTCCCAGTACAGCTCCTCCCCACCTGTTAGAGACACCTCTCTCTCCTCCCTGTGTCACTAGCTCCCAGTACAGCTCCTCCCCACCTGTTAGAGACACCTCTCTCTCCCTCCCTGTGTCACTAGCTCCCAGTACAGCTCCTCCCCACCTGTTAGAGACACCTCTCTCTCCCTCCCTGTGTCACTAGCTCCCAGTACAGCTCCTCCCCACCTGTTAGAGACACCTCTCTCTCCCTCCCTGTGTCACTAGCTCCCAGTACAGCTCCTCCCCCACCTGTTAGAGACACCTCTCTCTCCCTCCCTGTGTCACTAGCTCCCAAGTACAGCTCCTCCCCCACCTGTTAGAGACACCTCTCTCTCCCTCCCTGTGTCACTAGCTCCCAGTACAGCTCCTCCCCCACCTGTTAGAGACACCTCTCTCTCCCTCCCTGTGTCACTAGCTCCCAGTACAGCTCCTCCCCACCTGTTAGAGACACCTCTCTCTCCCTCCCTGTGTCACTAGCTCCCAGTACAGCTCCTCCCCACCTCTCTCTCCCTCTCTCTCCCTCCTCTCACATTTTATCAGCTCTGATTTAATAAAGGAGGTTAAAAAATAATTTTCTGCTTCTTCTCGCTCTTGGATCAGGTCTGGATCCGACCAGGTCTATATAGAACGGGTCTAGTTATCCTCGGGTCCGTTCGGATCGGGTCTCTATCTTAAACAAAATAATTTATGCATTTTGGGTCCGGGCCCCAGGTCCATTTCGGAACGGGTCTAACTTTTATGGACCCGTGAAGACCTCTAGTCTGAGGAGCTCTGATTGGCCAGATGCCTCTTCACTCTCTGGCGTCACCATGGTGATGAGGTCTTAGGTGCTCTGATTGGCTAGATGCCTCTTCACCCTCTGGCATCACCATGGTGATGAGGTCTGAGGAGCTTTGATTGGCTCGTTGCCTCTTCACACTCTGGCGTCGCCATTGTGATGAGGGCGGGGCCTGGGCAACGCGGCTCTGGAAGAGGGTCAGTTGATCGAGCAGTGGGAGGGGCATGTCTCTGATGACCAATGGAAGGTCTTCATGGAGCAGTGGGTAGATGACCACACTGAGGGCCGGACGCTCCACAGAGAAACTAGAGGAAGGGCAGGGTTTCATTATATAGAAATATCATTATAACTTGACCGACAGACTCACCGATCCGACAGAGACAGACTCACCGATCCGACACACATACAGACTCACCGATCCGACAGAGACAGACCCACCGATCCGACACACAGACAGACTCACCAATCCGACACACATACAGACTCACCGATCCGACAGAGACAGACCCACCGATCCGACACACAGACAGACAGACTCACCGGTCCGACAGACAGACCCATTGATCCGACAGAGACAAACAGACTCACCGATCCGACAGACAGAGAGACAGACCCACCGATCCGACAGAGACAGACCCACCGATCCGACAGAGACAGACCCACCGATCAGACAGAGACAGACTCACCGATCAGACTGAGACAGACTCACCGATCAGACAGAGACAGACTCACCGATCAGACAGAGACAGACTCACCGATCAGACAGAGACAGACTCACCGATCAGACAGAGACAGACTCACCGATCAGACAGAGACAGACTCACCGATCAGACAGAGACAGACTCACCGATCAGACAGAGACAGACTCACCGATCAGACAGAGACAGACTCACCGATCAGACAGAGACAGACTCACCGATCAGACAGAGACAGACTCACCGATCAGACAGAGACAGACTCACTGATCCGACAGAGAAACCCACCGATCCGACAGAGACAGATCCACCGATCCGACACACAGACTCACCGATCCGATAGACTCACCGATCCGACAGACAGAGAGACAGACTCACCGATCAGACAGAGACAGACCCACCGATCCGACACACAGACTCACCGATCAGACAGAGAAACCCACCGATCCGACAGACAGACCCACCGATCCGACACACAGACAGACAGACTCACCGATCCGACAGAGACAGACTCACCAATCCGATACACATACAGACTCACCGATCTGACAGAGACAGACCCACCGATCCGACACACAGACAGACTCACCGATCCGACAGACAGAGACAGACTT
>NW_025534996.1:82500-85000 GCF_020615455.1 Coregonus clupeaformis
CCCCGACCCCGCCCGCGCACACACACACCCTCTGATCCACGCACACCCTGGCACAGGGCTCGAGACGCGGCAGGGCGGAGACGAAGCCCGGTCCTGTTAACTCCAGAACCTCCAGAGAGGGGCAGCCAGCCAGCAGGGTACCCAGCCCGGAAGAGGCGCCCTCCCTGGGGAGAGAGTCCTCAGAGCGCGGCCTGTAGGTCCGGAGCCCCACGCGGGACGGCTTCCTCAGCCCCAGCAGCGGGGAGGGAGGGGGCGGGGAAGGGGAGGGTGCGGCGGGACCGTCCGACAGGGCGCAGGCGGGCAGCGCCAGCGAGCGGAGGAGTGCGTGAGTTTGGCGAGGCTGGTACACGGGTGTGCGTTGTCCTCCAGCCCAGGTGTGTGTGTGTTGTCATGGTGATAGTGCGTGTGTAACAGGTTGAGGTGTGACAGATTGGGACAGACAATAACCAGCCGGCTCATCGCCTCGGCAACAAGCTCCTCCTCTCCCGCGCTCTACTGCACTCTGGATAATTGGAGGTGTGGCCCACACCACTGAGATTCAGGCTGACCAATCTCGTTGAGTCTCTCACTCTGGCGCCAGTCAGCGATTGGATGACAGTTTGTCGTAACGTGGGGGCAACGGGAGAAGTTGAGGTGCTTGGGAGCGTTGCTAAGAAGGACCCGCCTAGCGATGTGGCGTCCAACCAGGAGCGAGGCAACTGCAGGGCTTCCAGGTCGCCATGCTGACAGAGGCTATGGGCCAATGAGGACGCAGCAGGCCAGTGGGCGGGGTTTGGACCAGGAACTGAAACCAGGAAGCAGCGGAGACGCTCCGGAACACGAACACTGAACACAGCCAGGTAGAGGAGGAGCAGAGTCTGGTTCACCTAGACACACACACACACACACACACACACACATTATATATATACACACACACACACACACACACACACACACATTATATACACACACACACACACACACACACACACACACACACAGACACAGATTATATACACACACACACACACACACATTATAACCACCCTGACCATTATAACCACCCTGACCATTATAACCACCCTGACCATTATAACCACCCTGACCATTATAACCACCCTGACCATTATAACCACCCTGACCATTATAACCAACCACCCTGACCATTATAACCACCCTGACCATTATAACCCCCCTGACCATTATAACCACCCTGACCATTATAACCACCCTGACCATTATAACCAACCACCCTGACCATTATAACCAACCACCTTGACCATTATAACCACCCTGACCATTATAACCACCCTGACCATTATAACCACCCTGACCATTATAACCACCCTGACCATTATAACCAACCACCCTGACCATTATAACCAACCACCCTGACCATTATAACCAACCACCTTGACCATTATAACCACCCTGACCATTATAACCACCCTGACCATTATAACCAACCACCCTGACCATTATAACCAACCACCCTGACCATTATAACCAACCACCCTGACCATTATAACCAAACACCTTGACCATTATAACCACCCTGACCATTATAACCACCCTGACCATTATAACCACCCTGACCATTATAACCACCCTGACCATTATAACCACCCTGACCATTATAACCACCCTGACCATTATAACCAACCACCTTGACCATTATAACCACCCTGACCATTATAACCACCCTGACCATTATAACCACCCTGACCATTATAACCACCCTGACCATTATAACCAACCACGCTGACCATTATAACCAACCACCCTGACCATTATAACCAACCACCTTGACCATTATAACCACCCTGACCATTATAACCACCCTGACCATTATAACCACCCCGACCATTATAACCACCCTGACCATTATAACCAACCACCCTGACCATTATAACCAACCACCTTGACCATTATAACCACCTGACCATTATAACCACCCTGACCATTATAACCAACCACCCTGACCATTATAACCAACCACCCTGACCATTATAACCAACCACCTTGACCATTATAACCACCCTGACCATTATAACCACCCTGACCATTATAACCAACCACCCTGACCATTATAACCAACCACCTGACCATTATAACCAACCACCCTGACCATTATAACCAACCACCCTGACCATTATAACCACCCTGACCATTATAACCACCCTGACCATTATAACCACCCTGACCATTATAACCACCCTGAACATTATAACCAACCACCCTGACCATTATAACCAACCACCCTGACCATTATAACCAACCACCTTGACCATTATAACCAACCACCCTGACCATTATAACCAACCACCCTGACCATTATAACCAACCACCCTGACCATTATAACCACCCTGACCATTATAACCATCCTGACCATTATAACCACCCTGACCATTATAACCAACCACCCTGACCATTATAACCAACCACCCTGACCATTATAACCAACCACCCTGACCATTATAACCACCCTGACCATTATAACCACCCTGACCATTATAA
>NW_025534996.1:92500-129997 GCF_020615455.1 Coregonus clupeaformis
AAAGTTTGTAGAAACTAAAATGATTCACAGCTGTAAATGTCTGCCAAAGGCACCAAATATTAACTCAGGGTTAACTCAAACTAATAATAACTAATAAGTTATAAATTAATAAAATAAATTAAATTAGGATATTTCCTTTTTCTTCTTAATTTCAATTTCTTTCACTTTGAAAATGTGGATTTTAATATATTTTAATATGGTTGTAAAAAATCTAATTGAATCTTTTTAGATGTAATTTTAAAAGGGGGTCTATAGGCGCTGTAGATGACATGTATAGATGACGTCATCCTGATGACAGAATCATGTGGTTCGGTTCGGCACGGATGTTCAGTTAGTTTTTATTGTCATGGCAATGCTCAATAAAATACAGAACATAAAACTAACTTTACCCGGTGCGAACAGAACCATATACACCCCTTCAAATTAGTGGATTCTATATCAGCCACACCCGTTACTGACAGGTGTATAAAATCGAGCACAGAGCCATGCAATCCCCACAGACAAACATCTGGAGTAGAATGGCCCGTACTGAAAAGCTCAGTGACTTTAAAAACGTGGCACCGTCACAGGATGTCACCTTTCCACACAAGTCAGTTCGTCACATTTCTACCCTGCTAGAGCTGCCCCGGTCACCCTGCTAGAGCTGCCCCGGTCACCCTGCTAGAGCTGCCCCGGTCACCCTGCTAGAGCTGCCCCGGTCACCCTGCTAGAGCTGCCCCGGTCAACTGTAAGTGCTGTTATTGTGAAGTGGAAAACTTCTAGGAGCAACAATGGCTCAGCCGCGAAGTGGTGGGCCACACAAGCTCACAGAATGGGACTGCCGGATGCTGAAGCTCGTAAAACATTATCTGTCCTCGGTTGCAACACTCACTACTGACTTCCAAACTACCTCTGGAAGCAACGTCAGCACAATAACTGTTCGTCAGGTGCTTCATGAAATGGATTTCTATAGCCGAGCAGCCGCACACAAGCCTAAGATCACCATGCGCAATGCCAAGCGTCGGCTGGAGTGGTGTAAAGCTCGCCGCCATAGGACTCAGTGAAAACACGTTCTCTGGAGTGATGAATCACGGTTCACCATCTGGCAGTCCGATGGACTAATCTGGGTTTGGCGGATGCCAGGAGAACGCTACCTGCCCCAATGCATAGTGCCAACTGTAAAGTTTGGTGGAGATAGAATAATGGTCTGGGGCTGTTTTTCATGGTTCGGGCTAGGCCCCTTAGTTCCAGTGAAGGGAAATCTTAACGCCACAGCATACAAAGACATTCTAGATGATTCTGAGCTTCCAACTTTGTGGCAACAGTTTGGGGAAGACTCTTTCCTGTTTCTGCATGACAATGCCCCAGTGCACAAAGCGAGGTCCACACAAATGGTTTGTCAAGATCGCTGTCGATGAACTCGGAAAAGCCCTGACCTCAACCCCAACGAACACCTTTGGGATTAATTGGAACGCCGACTGCAAGCCAGGCCTAATCGCCCAACATCAGTGCCAGTGTACCTAATTTACGACTACTACTACTACTACTACGAGCAGTTGTCCACATACTTTTGGTCATGTAGTGAACCTAATTTACTACTACTACTACTACTACGAGCAGGTGTCCACATACTTTTGGTCATGTAGTGAACCTAATTTACTACTACTACGAGAAGGTGTCCACATACTTTTGGTCATGTAGTGAACCTAATTTACTACGAGCAGGTGTCCACATACTTTTGGTCATGTAGTGAACCTAATTTACTACTACTACTACTACGAGCAGGTGTCCACATACTTTTGGTCATGTAGTGTACCTAATTTACTACTACTACGAGAAGGTGTCCACATACTTTTGGTCATGTAGTGAACCTAATTTACTACTACTACGAGCAGGTGTCCACATACTTTTGGTCATGTAGTGAACCTAATTTACTACTACTACTACGAGCAGGTGTCCACATACTTTTGGTCATGTAGTGAACCTAATTTACTACTACTACGAGAAGGTGTCCACATACTTTTGGTCATGTAGTGAACCTAATTTACTACTACTACTACTACTACTACTACTACTACTACTACTACTACTACGAGCAGGTGTCCACATACTTTTGGTCATGTAGTGAACCTAATTTACTACTACTACGAGAAGGTGTCCACATACTTTTGGTCATGTAGTGAACCTAATTTACTACTACTACGAGCAGGTGTCCACATATTTTTGGTCATGTAGTGAACCTAATTTACTACTACTACTACTACTACGAGCAGGTGTCCACATACTTTTGGTCATGTAGTGAACCTAATTTACTACTACTACGAGCAGGTGTCCACATATTTTTGGTCATGTAGTGAACCTAATTTACTACTACTACGAGAAGGTGTCCACATACTTTTGGTCATGTAGTGAACCTAATTTACTACTACTACGAGCAGGTGTCCACATATTTTTGGTCATGTAGTGAACCTAATTTACTACTACTACTACTACGAGCAGGTGTCCACATACTTTTGGTCATGTAGTGAACCTAATTTACTACTACTACGAGAAGGTGTCCACATACTTTTGGTCATGTAGTGAACCTAATTTACTACTACTACGAGCAGGTGTCCACATACTTTTGGTCATGTAGTGAACCTAATTTACTACTACTACTACGAGCAGGTGTCCACATACTTTTGGTCATGTAGTGTACCTACCAGCTCTCTACAAAGTCGGGTAAACAATACTTTCCCTACGGATATTTTGTCTCAAATTTCGAGAAGCTATAGAACAAAATCACACAGACAACCGGTAGAGTAAGTTTAAATGTAATTTAATTGCACGTTCTGGCTTGTAAGGAACATTTACGACTACAGGCATTTCGTTTCAGGCTGTAGCTATACACACACAAATACACAAATTAATTACGTATTACAGCCTGATTAAGCAGACTAACTACCGGCTATCAACAGCACACTTTCACCCACATCATACTCACGCAAATACCTTTATTGCCATTTGACAACCGATACAAATGTAATAAAATCAAGACATTCAGCTTGATGACAAGGCAGCGCAGGTAGGCTAACGTTAGATAGCTAGCAAGCTAACACGGGTAGACAGCTAACAGCGGCTAGCTAGTTTTTTACTAACGTTACACCTGGTTTGTTCTACCAACCTGTACAATTTGATTGTCCATATCTTCTTCCAATACTCCTCCGTTTCCAGACGAACTCATTGTTGTGCCTGTTTTATCAGTGCAAGTCTACCAGCGGGATAGCTAGCTTCATGTGACAGCCGAGTTAGCTGGGGACTACAGGAAGTGTTAGCTGGGACTACAGGAAGTGTCAGCTGGGACTACAGGAAGTAAAACGCTCGTCACTTGCTGTGTTTCATAATAATAATAAATAATAATATGCCATTTAGCAGACGCTTTTATCCAAAGCGACTTACAGTCATGCGTGCATAATTTTTTTTGTGTGTATGGGTGGTCCCGGGGATCGAACCCACTACCATGGCGTTACAAGCGCCGTGCTCTACCAGCTGAGCTACAGAGGACCACCGGAACATTGAGGACGGTCCATTTTCCGGAAGCCGCACCTACATAGTCTTCCCAATAAAAATGAATGTAATTTTCACTCAGAAATGGTTCATTCTTCACTTCTCCTTTAGCACCTCAATTGGCAGTTTATAATGTTTTCATTACGGTAAACAAGTTCCTCTTTGAGATGATAGGTCAAATATCTTGTCTGTCTTGCCCATAGAGATGGAAAGGCGGCTCATCAGTGTATCCGTGCCGTCATGGCGTCTGTGGCAGCGCCTTCTTCTTCTTCTTCTTCTTCTTCTTCTTCGATGAGGTTTAACGGCGGTTGGCATCCATTTTGTTGCATTACCGCCACCTACTAGACTGGAGTACAACTCCGTTATATATTTTGCTTGAAAAATAAAATAAAATAAAGAAATACCCTACCTTCTAACGCTACACTCACAAATTAAAAAAATATTATTAATAATTACCACCACCCTTCTCCACTTTTTTAAATATGTTCATTCCTACCTCATGCCCTCAACCTGAAATGATGTGACATCACCACTTAACACTCCCTGTAACTCTTCTGATGTCAAGTCTCCCACACCCCAAATACCTCTCTGCAGCTGCCACCACACCCAAATACCTCTCTGCAGCTGCCACCACACCCAAATACCTCTCTGCAGCTGCCACCACACCCAAATACCTCTCTGCAGCTGCCACCACACCCAAATACCTCTCTGCAGCTGCCACCACACCCAAATACCTCTCTGCAGCTGCCACCACACCCAAATACCTCTCTGCAGCTGCCACCACACCCAAATACCTCTCTGCAGCTGCCACCACACCCAAATACCTCTCTGCAGCTGCCACCACACCCAAATACCTCTCTCGCTGCCACCACACCCAAATACCTCTCTGCAGCTGCCACCACACCCAAATACCTCTCTGCAGCTGCCACCACACCCAAATACCTCTCTGCAGCTGCCACCACACCCAAATACCTCTCTGCAGCTGCCACCACACCCAAATACCTCTCTGCAGCTGCCACCACACCCAAATACCTCTCTGCAGCTGCCACCACACCCAAATACCGCTCTGCAGCTGCCACCACACCCAAAACATTTCTGCAGCATTGAAGGTCCCCAAGAACACAGTGGCCTCCATCATTCTTGAATGGAAGAAGTTTGGAAACACCAAGACTCTTCCTAGAGCTGGCCGCCCGGCCAAACTGAGCAATCGGGGGAGAAGGGCCTTGGTCAGGGAGGTGACGAAGAACCCGATGGTCACTCTGACAGAGCTCCAGAGTTCCTCTGTGGAGATGGGAGAACCTTCCAGAAGGACAACCATCTCTGCAGCACTCCACCAATCCTGCCTTTATGGTAGAGTGGCCAGACAGAAGCCACTCCTCAGTAAAAGGCATGACAGCCCGCTCTGAGTTTGCCAAAAGGCACCTAAAGGACTCAGACCACGAGAAACAAGATTCTCTGGTCTGAAGAAAACAAGATTGAACTCTTTTGGCCTGAATGCCAAGCATCATGTCTGGAGGAAACCTGGCACCATCCCTACGGTGAAGCATGGTGGTGGCAGCATCATGCTGTGGGGATGTTTTTCAGCGGCAGGGACTGGGAGACTAGTCAGGATCGAGGGATCGAGGCAAAGATGAACGGAGCAAAGTACAGAGAGATCCTTGATGAAAACCTGCTCCAGAGTGCTCAGGACCTCAGACTGGGGCGAAGGTTCACCTTCCAACAGGACAATGACCCTAAGCACACAGCCAAGACAACGCAGGAGTGGCTTCGGGACAAATCCCTGAATGTCCTTGAGTGGCACAACCAGAGCCCGGACTTGAACCCGATCTAACATCTCTGGACAGACCTGAAAATAGCTGTGCAGCGATGCTCCCCATCCAACCTGACAGAGCTTGAGAGGATCTGCAGAGAATAATGGGAGAAACTCCCCAAATACAGGTGTGCCAAGCTTGTAGCATCATACCCAAGAACACTCAAGGCTGTAATCGCTGCCAAAGGTACTTCAACAAAGTACTGAGTAAAGGGTCTGAATACTAATGTAATTGTGATATTTCAGTTTTTTATTTGTAATAAATTTGCAAAAAATTCTAAAAACCAGTTTTTGCTTTGTCATTATGGGATATTGTGTTTAGATTGATGAGGGGAAAAAACAATTTTAAATAATTTTAGAATAAGGCTGTAAAGTAACAAAATGTGGAAAAAGTATAGGGGTCTGAATACTTTCTGAATGCACTGTACATTTCTTTAACAGTAGATTCTTGGGCTTATCTTGGGCTAACGTCACACGTCTATCTAGCCCTGGTGTGGCAGTTGGCTAGTTGGCTAGCTACTAGTCTGATTAATACACAATTAATTGGTATATGACACTAAGGCCTTCAAAGTCGTGTAAATGTTCAAGCGAGAATTATGAATAAAAATACATGTAAAACGTGCTCTACATTTACATTTACATTTACATTTCAGTCATTTAGCAGACGCTCTGGTCCCCCGTGGGAATCGAACCAACAACCCTGGAGTTGCAAACGCCATGCTCTACCAACTGAGCTACAACTCTACCAGTTGTCCTTCAGCTGCTCGAAATTTTAGACAAAACATCCACAGGAAAGTAAAGTATTGTTTCCCCAACCTTTTAGAGAGTGGTAGGTACAGTATAGACGGTCTACATTCTCTTTTGAGGCCTTAAAATTAAATATTAAAATGGTGATGGCAGCATCATGTTATGGGTATGCTTGTCACCGGCAGGGACTGGGGAGTTTATCAGGATCAAAAGAAATATGAAAGGAGCAAAGCCCAGGTAAAAAAGTTAGAGGAAAACCCACTTCAGTCTTCTGAAAACCCTGGGATAGGGGTTTTACATTTTTCTGCAGGACAATTACACCAATTTGTATGCAAAAGACACAGCAGAACCGGCTTTCCAAGACATGTTGAGTGTTTCCTGAGTGGTCTAGTCTCAGTCGTGACAAATCTGCAACAACAAAAAAAAATAGTTTAAATATCGCTGTCCATCAATGATCCCCAACCAAATTTACTGAGCCTGAGCCATTCTGAGAAAACCTATGGATGTGTTGCCCTAAGAGTTGTGAAAAGTTTGTAGAAACTAAAAATGATTCACAGCTGTAAATGGCTTCCAAAGGCACCAAGTATTAACTCAAACTAATAATAACTAATAAGTTATAAATTAATTAAATTAGGATATTTCCTTTTTTCTTCTTAATTTCTATTTCTTTCACTTTGAAAATGTGGATTTTAATATATTTTAATATGGTTGTAAAAAATCTAATTGAATCGTTTTTAGATGTAATTTTAAAGGGGTTCTATAGGCGCTGTAGATGACATGTATAGATGACGTCATCCTGATGACAGAATCAGGTGGTTCGGTTCGGCACCGATGTTCAGTTCGTTTTTATTGTCATGGCAATGCTCAATAAAATACAGAACATAAAACTAACTTTACCCCGGTGGCCGAACAGAACCATTTACACCATATACACACAAAAGTATACACCCTTTCAAATTAGTGGATTCTATTTCAGCCACACCCGTTACTGACAGGTGTATAAAATCGAGCACAGAGCCATGCAATCTCCACAGACAAACATCTGGAGTAGAATGGCCCGTACTGAAAAGCTCAGTGACTTTAAAAACGTGGCACCGTCACAGGATGTCACCTTTCCACACAAGTCAGTTCATCAAATGTCTGCCCTGCTAGAGCTGCCCCGGTCAACCGTAAGGCTGCCCCGGTCAACCGTAAGGCTGCCCCGGTCAACCGTAAGTGCTGTTATTGTGAAGTGGAAAACTTCTAGGAGCAACAACGGCTCAGCCGCGAAGTGGTTGGCCACACAAGCTCACAGAACGGGACCGCCGGGTGCTGAAGCTCGTAAAACATTATCTGTCCTCGGTTGCAACACTCACTACTGAGTTCCAAACTGTCTCTGGAAGAAATGTCAGCACAAGAACTGTTCGTCAGGAGCTTCTTGAAATGGGTTTCCATGACCGAGCAGCCGCACACAAGCCTAAGATCACCATGCGCAATGCCAAGCGTCGGCTGGAGTGGTGTAAAGCTCACCGCCATTGGACTCAGTGAAAACACGTTCTCTGGAGTGATGAATCACGGTTCACCATCTGGCAGTCCGATGGACTAATCTGGGTTTGGCGGATGCCAGGAGAACGCTACCTGCCCCAATGCATAGTGCCAACTGTAAAGTTTGGTGGAGATAGAATAATGGTCTGGGGCTGTTTTTCATGGTTCGGGCTAGGCCCCTTAGTTCCAGTGAAGGGAAATCTTAACGCCACAGCATACAAAGACATTCTAGATGATTCTGAGCCAACTTTGTGGCAACAGTTTGGGGAAGACTCTTTCCTGTTTCTGCATGACAATGCCCCAGTGCACAAAGCGAGGTCCACACAAATGGTTTGTCAAGATCGCTGTCGATGAACTCGGAAAAGCCCTGACCTCAACCCCAACGAACACCTTTGGGATTAATTGGAACGCCGACTGCAAGCCAGGCCTAATCGCCCAACATCAGTGCCAGTGTACCTAATTTACGACTACTACTACTACTACGAGCAGTTGTCCACATACTTTTGGTCATGTAGTGAACCTAATTTACTACTACTACTACTACTACGAGCAGGTGTCCACATACTTTTGGTCATGTAGTGAACCTAATTTACTACTACTACGAGAAGGTGTCCACATACTTTTGGTCATGTAGTGAACCTAATTTACTACTACTACTACTACGAGCAGGTGTCCACATACTTTTGGTCATGTAGTGTACCTATTACTACTACTACGAGCAGGTGTCCACATACTTTTGGTCATGTAGTGAACCTATTACTACTACTACGAGCAGGTGTCCACATACTTTTGGTCATGTAGTGAACCTAATTTACTACTACTACTACGAGCAGGTGTCCACATACTTTTGGTCATGTAGTGAACCTAATTTACTACTACTACGAGAAGGTGTCCACATACTTTTGGTCATGTAGTGAACCTAATTTACTACTACTACTACTACTACATAATACTACTACTACTACTACGAGCAGGTGTCCACATACTTTTGGTCATGTAGTGAACCTAATTTACTACTACTACGAGAAGGTGTCCACATATTTTGGTCATGTAGTGAACCTAATTTACTACTACTACGAGCAGGTGTCCACATATTTTTGGTCATGTAGTGAACCTAATTTACTACTACTACTACTACTACGAGCAGGTGTCCACATACTTTTGGTCATGTAGTGAACCTAATTTACTACTACTACGAGCAGGTGTCCACATATTTTTGGTCATGTAGTGAACCTAATTTACTACTACTACGAGAAGGTGTCCACATACTTTTGGTCATGTAGTGAACCTAATTTACTACTACTACGAGCAGGTGTCCACATATTTTTGGTCATGTAGTGAACCTAATTTACTACTACTACTACTACGAGCAGGTGTCCACATACTTTTTGGTCATGTAGTGAACCTAATTTACTACTACTACGAGAAGGTGTCCACATACTTTTGGTCATGTAGTGAACCTAATTTACTACTACTACGAGCAGGTGTCCACATACTTTTGGTCATGTAGTGAACCTAATTTACTACTACTACTACGAGCAGGTGTCCACATACTTTTGGTCATGTAGTGTACCTACCAGCTCTCTACAAAGTCGGGTAAACAATACTTTCCTACGGATATTTTGTCTCAAATTTCGAGAAGCTATAGAACAAAATCACACAGACAACCGGTAGAGTAAGTTTAAATGTAATTTAATTGCACGTTCTGGCTTGTAAGGAACATTTACGACTACAGGCATTTCGTTTCAGGCTGTAGCTATACACACACAAATACACAAATTAATTACGTATTACAGCCTGATTAAGCAGACTAACTACCGGCTATCAACAGCACACTTTCACCCACATCATACTCACGCAAATACCTTTATTGCCATTTGACAACCGATACAAATGTAATAAAATCAAGACATTCAGCTTGATGACAAGGCAGCGCCAGTAGGCTAACGTTAGATAGCTAGCAAGCTAACACGGGTAGACAGCTAACAGCAGCTAGCTAGTTTTTTGGTTTGTTCTACCAACCTGTACAATTTGATTGTCCATATCTTCTTCCAATACTCCTCCGTTTCCAGACGAACTCATTGTTGTGCCTGTTTTATCAGTGCAAGTCTACCAGCGGGATAGCTAGCTTCATGTGACAGCCGAGTTAGCTGGGACTACAGGAAGTGTTAGCTGGGACTACAGGAAGTGTCAGCTGGGACTACAGGAAGTAAAACGCTCGTCACTTGCTGTGTTTTAAAAATAAATGCATTTAGCGAGCTTTATCAGGAACAGAGGCAATTGTAAGCGCGTGCTCTACCAGCTGAGCTACAGAGGACCACCGGAACATTGAGGACGGTCCATTTTCCGGAAGCGCACGCACCTACAAAGTCTTCCCAATAAAAATGAATGTAATTTTCACTCAGAAATGGTTCATTCTTCACTTCTCCTTTAGCACCTCAATTGGCAGTTTATAATGTTTTCATTACGGTAAACAAGTTCCTCTTTGAGATGATAGGTCAAATATCTTGTCTGTCTTGCCCATAGAGATGGAAAGGCGGCTCATCAGTGTATCCGTGCCGTCATGGCGTCTGTGGCAGCGCCTTCTTCTTCTTCTTCTTCTTCTTCTTCGATGAGGTTTAACGGCGGTTGGCATCCATTTTGTTGCATTACCGCCACCTACTAGACTGGAGTACAACTCCGTTATATATTTTGCTTGAAAAATAAAATAAAATAAAGAAATACCCTACCTTCTAACGCTACACTCACAAATTAAAAAAAATATTATTAATAATTACCACCACCCTTCTCCACTTTTTTAAATATGTTCATTCCTACCTCATGCCCTCAACCTGAAATGATGTGACATCACCACTTAACACTCCCTGTAACTCTTCTGATGTCAAGTCTCCCACACCCCAAATACCTCTCTGCAGCTGCCACCACACCCAAATACCTCTCTGCCGCTGCCACCACACCCAAATACCTCTCTGCCGCTGCCACCACACCCAAATACCGCTCTGCAGCTGCCACCACACCCAAATACCTCTCTGCAGCTGCCACCACACCCAAATACCTCTCTGCAGCTGCCACCACACCCAAATACCTCTCTGCAGCTGCCACCACACCCAAATACCTCTCTGCCGCTGCCACCACACCCAAATACCTCTCTGCCGCTGCCACCACACCCAAATACCGCTCTGCAGCTGCCACCACACCCAAATACCTCTCTGCAGCTGCCACCACACCCAAATACCTCTCTGCCGCTGCCACCACACCCAAATACCTCTCTGCAGCTGCCACCACACCCAAATACCTCTCTGCAGCTGCCACCACACCCAAATACCTCTCTGCAGCTGCCACCACACCCAAATACCTCTCTGCAGCTGCCACCACACCCAAATACCTCTCTGCGGCTGCCACCACACCCAAATACCTCTCTGCCGCTGCCACCACACCCAAATACCGCTCTGCAGCTGCCACCACACCCAAATACCTCTCTGCAGCTGCCACCACACCCAAATACCTCTCTGCAGCTGCCACCACACCCAAATACCTCTCTGCCGCTGCCACCACACCCAAATACCTCTCTGCAGCTGCCACCACACCCAAATACCTCTCTGCAGCTGCCACCACACCCAAATACCTCTCTGCAGCTGCCACCACACCCAAATACCTCTCTGCAGCTGCCACCACACCCAAATACCTCTCTGCAGCTGCCACCACACCCAAATACCTCTCTGCAGCTGCCACCACACCCAAATACCTCTCTGCGGCTGCCACCACACCCAAATACCTCTCTGCCGCTGCCACCACACCCAAATACCTCTCTGCAGCTGCCACCACACCCAAATACCTCTCTGCAGCTACCACCACACCCAAATACCTCTCTGCAGCTGCCACCACACCCAAATACCTCTCTGCAGCTGCCACCACACCCAAATACCTCTCTGCAGCTGCCACCACACCCAAATACCTCTCTGCAGCTGCCACCACACCCAAATACCTCTCTGCAGCTGCCACCACAACCTCTATTTTCTTCGACTTACGTTCCATCCCTGCAGTACAGTTGATAACCATTGCTATAAACGCTAAAAACCCAATCTTACTGAAACATATATAACTTGTTGTCCTATCCCTCTGTACTGGTACATATCTCCTACTCTCACCACTCATCCCCCCTTGACCCCTCTTCCTCTACTTTCTTCCCTGCCTCAGCATATGACAACTTCTTCACTACTCTAACCCTGGAAACCTCAACCTGCCTCTCTCGCACGGGACATTTCTGATCCCCAGCCCCATGGCCACCCCTACAATTAACACATACCACTACTTTCCCCAATGCTACACATTCCTTTGTCTCATGCCCTTCTGCACACTTCTCACACCTTGGAACCTCCCTCCTACACACTGCTGCCACTTGCCCATAAGTTTGACACCTGTAACATCGTAATGTATTCGGCACATCAGCTCGTACAGGATAACTTAAATACCCTAACTTCACTTTATCAGGCAAAGACTCAACTACATAACCCAAAAGAACAGACAATGACTCCTCTGTTTCCCCACTCCCCCCCCCGTTTGTGTCGCACCAAACGACGAGCATCACAAACACCGGGAATCTTCCCCTTCAGTTGGTCAACTTTCACATTTACTGCTACCCCAGTAATCACTCCTTTAAAAATAAAAATAAATAAATTGGTCATTTAGCAGACGCTCTTATCCAGAGCGACTTACAGGAGCAATTAGGGTTAAGTGCCTTGCTCAAGGGCACATCGACAGATTTTTCACCTAGTCGGCTTGGGGATTAGAACCAGCGACCTTTCGGTTACTGGTACAACGCTCTTAACCACTAAGCTACCTGCCTACCTGCCTCCATGTTTCAATGGCGCCCTTTTCTTGAGAGCGAAACAATTCACCATTCTTTCCCCCATTTGTCTAAATCTGAGCGCCTTCTCCCTCTGTTAGAGGACATAAATAAATAGGTCATTTAGCAGACGCTCTTATCCAGAGCAATTAGGGTTAAGTGCCTTGCTCAAGGGCACATCGACAGATTTTTCACCTAGTCGGCTTGGGGATTAGAACCAGCGACCTTTCGGTTACTGGTACAACGCTCTTAACCACTAAGCTACCTGCCGCCCTAGCTAGCATCTTTCCCATTGAGGCCATCTCCATGTTGAAGCAGTCCATTGAGGCCATCTCCATGTTGAAGTAGTCCATTGAGGCCATCTCCATGTTGAAGCAGTCCATTGAGGCCATCTCCATGTTGAAGTAGTCCATTGAGGCCATCTCCATGTTGAAGTCGTCCATTGAGGCCATCTCCATGTTGAAGTAGTCCATCGAGGCCATCTCCATGTTGAAGTAGTCCATTGAGGCCATCTCCATGTTGAAGTAGTCCATTGAGGCCATCTCCACGTTGAAGTAGTCCATTGAGGCCATCTCCACGTTGAAGTAGTCCATTGAGGCCATCTCCATGTTGAAGTAGTCCATTGAGGCCATCTCCTACTCATATCAGTACACTCATAACAACCTAAACATGACGAAACGTCTATTCGATCAAATAAAGCCAAACGTAGCAAATCAGCCATTCAATTTGTTGTTAACCAAATTCAACACTCTCATTGCCACCGTACAGAAACTCCTCGCTTTGGGAGCGGGAAAAAAAAAAGGCCACCTGCTGGAGAAGACAGATTTTGGACCCAGTTATCCTTCTCGATTCTCCTCTTCCTCTCTAGTATGATGAACACGTTTCAGTTAATTACTATATATTTACATTTACGTCATTTAGCAGACACTCTTATCCAGAGCGACTTACAGGAGCAATTAGGGTTAGGTGCCTTGCTCAAGGGCACATCGACAGATTTTTCACCTAGTCGGCTCGGGGATTAGAACCAGCGACCTTTCGGTTACTGGCACAACGCTCTTAACCACTAAGCTACCTGCCGCCCATATATAGCTATAGCTCCCTCCTTTGGGGGCCAATGAATGAGTGTAATTGACTAAATACCGGATCTCCCTCATCCCGGTGATCCATCTGGCTCATTGTTCCATCTGGCTCATTGTTCCATCTGGCTCATTGTTCCATCTGGCTCATTGTTCCATCTGGCTCATTGTTCCATCTGGCTCATTGTTCCATCTGGCTCATTGTTCCATCTGGCTCATTGTTCCATCTGGCTCATTGTTCCATCTGGCTCATTGATCCATCTGGCTCATTGTTCCATCTGGCTCATTGTTCCATCTGGCTCATTGTTCCATCTGGCTCATTGATCCATCTGGCTCATTGTTCCATCTGGCTCATTGTTCCATCTGGCTCATTGCTCCATCTGGCTCATTGTTCCATCTGGCTCATTGTTCCATCTGGCTCATTGTTCCATCTGGCTCATTGTTCCATCTGGCTCATTGTTCCATCTGGCTCATTGTTCCATCTGGCTCATTGTTCCATCTGGCTCATTTTTCCATCTGTGGCCAAGTCAGCCAGCTATCCTGACTTATCAATCTTCACTGGGTCTTAAATACAGGAACAACACGTCTAGATGGCAACACAACTCATCACAGTTATGTTGGGTCTTAAATACAGGAACAACACGTCTAAATGGCAACACAACTCATCACAGTTATGTTGGGTCTTAAATACAGGAACAACACGTCTAAATGGCAACACAACTCATCACAGTTATGTTGGGTCTTAAATACAGGAACAACACGTCTAAATGGCAACACAACTCATCACAGTTATGTTGGGTCTTAAATACAGGAACAACACGTCTAGATGGCAACACAACTCATCACAGTTATGTTGGGTCTTAAATACAGGAACAACACGTCTAAATGGCAACACAACTCATCACAGTTATGTTGGGTCTTAAATACAGGAACAACACGTCTAAATGGCAACACAACTCATCACAGTTATGTTGGGTCTTAAATACAGGAACAACACGTCTAAATGGCAACACAACTCATCACAGTTATGTTGGGTCTTAAATACAGGAACAACACGTCTAAATGGCAACACAACTCATCACAGTTATGTTGGGTCTTAAATACAGGAACAACACGTCTAAATGGCAACACAACTCATCACAGTTATGTTGGGTCTTAAATACAGGAACAACACGTCTAAATGGCAACACAACTCATCACAGTTATGTTGGGTCTTAAATACAGGAACAACACGTCTAAATGGCAACACAACTCATCACAGTTATGTTGGGTCTTAAATACAGGAACAACACGTCTAAATGGCAACACAACTCATCACAGTTACAGTGGGGAAAAAAAGTATTTAGTCAGCCACCAATTGTGCAAGTTCTCCCACTTAAAAAGATGAGAGAGGCCTGTAATTTTCATCATAGGTACACGTCAACTATGACAGACAAAATGAGGAAAAAAAATCCAGAAAATCACATTGTAGGATTTTTAATGAATTGATTTGCAAATTATGGTGGAAAATAAGTATTTGGTCAATAACAAAAGTTTCTCAATACTTTGTTATATACCCTTTGTTGGCAATGACACAGGTCAAACGTTTTCTGTAAGTCTTCACAAGGTTTTCACACACTGTTGCTGGTATTTTGGCCCATTCCTCCATGCAGATCTCCTCTAGAGCAGTGATGTTTTGGGGCTGTCGCTGGGCAACACAGACTTTCAAATCCCTCCAAAGATTTTCTATGGGGTTGAGATCTGGAGACTGGCTAGGCCACTCCAGGACCTTGAAATGCTTCTTACGAAGCCACTCCTTCGTTGCCCGGGCGGTGTGTTTGGGATCATTGTCATGCTGAAAGACCCAGCCATGTTTCATTTTCAATGCCCTTGCTGATGGAAGGAGGTTTTCACTCAAAATCTCACGATACATGGCCCCATTCATTCTTTCCTTTACACGGATCAGTCGTCCTGGTCCCTTTGCAGAAAAACAGCCCCAAAGCATGATGTTTCCACCCCCATGCTTCACAGTAGGTATGGTGTTCTTTGGATGCAACTCAGCATTCTTTGTCCTCCAAACACGACTGAGTTGAGTTTTTTGCCAAAAAGTTATATTTTGGTTTCATCTGACCATATGATATTCTCCCAATCCTCTTCTGGATCATCCAAATGCACTCTAGCAAACTTCAGACGGGCCTGGACATGTACTGGCTTAAGCAGGGGGACACGTCTGCACTGCAGGATTTGAGTCCCTGGCGGCGTAGTGTGTTACTGATGGTAGGCTTTGTTACTTTGGTCCCAGCTCTCTGCAGGTCATTCACTAGGTCCCCCGTGTGGTTCTGGGATTTTTGCTCACCGTTCTTGTGATCATTTTGACCCCACGGGGTGAGATCTTGCGTGGAGCCCCAGATCGAGGGAGATTATCAGTGGTCTTGTATGTCTTCCATTTCCTAATAATTGCTCCCACAGTTGATTTCTTCAAACCAAGCTGCTTACCTATTGCAGATTCAGTCTTCCCAGCCTGGTGCAGGTCTACAATTTTGTTTCTGGTGTCCTTTGACAGCTCTTTGGTCTTGGCCATAGTGGAGTTTGGAGTGTGACTGTTTGAGGTTGTGGACAGGTGTCTTTTATACTGATAACAAGTTGAAACAGGTGCCATTAATACAGGTAACGAGTGGAGGACAGAGGAGCCTCTTAAAGAAGAAGTTACAGGTCTGTGAGAGCCAGAAATCTTGCTTGTTTGTAGGTGACCAAATACTTATTTTCCACCATAATTTGCAAATAAATTCATTAAAAATCCTACAATGTGATTTTCTGGAGAAAAAAAATCAATTTGTCTGTCATAGTTGACGTGTACCTATGATGAAAATTACAGGCCTCTCTCATCTTTTTAAGTGGGAGAACTTGCACAATTGGTGGCTGACTAAATACTTATTTTCCCCACTGTATGTTGGGTCTTAAATACAGGAACAACACGTCTAAATGGCAACACAACTCATCACAGTTATGTTGGGTCTTAAATACAGGAACAACACGTCTAAATGGCAACACAACTCATCACAGTTATGTTGGGTCTTAAATACAGGAACAACACGTCTAAATGGCAACACAACTCATCACAGTTATGTTGGGTCTTAAATACAGGAACAACACGTCTAAATGGCAACACAACTCATCACAGTTATGTTGAACGTGTTATCTGGAGATTTTCAAAGATGAACTTGTGCTTTATACATACGACAAAACCTGTAAAACAGGATAAATGAACGAGACAGGTGTTACCTTCGCTTCTCGTCGAGTCTTTCTCAATGTGAAAGAAGAGCATCTTTGTGCAGACCCGAACGTCTCCCTCTAGTGGTAGCGCTAAATATTGACGCTCCGGCTGAAAATATGGGATTTATTCTCTAGGATTTTTAAAAAACAAGAGGGAGAAGTTGTCTTTTTTAAAAACCAATCTAAACATTGGGAAAAGACTGAAACCCTATATCTATGCATTCAAAATAAATGTGCGGTGCGTGTTTCACATCTCAAATATAGCGAGCGTACCGCAACTAGACGACCACACGATTTCATAAACACAGCAATACACGTGGTGTTCTCCATGCAGCCTTGACACCCCCATATCAGTCACACTGTGGTGTTCTCCATATCAGTCACACTGTGGTGTTCTCCATATCAGTCACACTGTGGTGTTCTCCATATCAGTCACACTGTGGTGTTCTCCATATCAGTCACACTGTGGTGTTCTCCATATCAGTCACACTGTGGTGTTCTCCATATCAGTCACACTGTGGTGTTCTCTATATCAGTCACACTGTGGTGTTCTCCATATCAGTCACAGTGTGGTGTTCTCCATATCAGTCACACTGTGGTGTTCTCCATATCAGTCACACTGTGGTGTTCTCCATATCAGTCACAGTGTGGTGTTCTCCATATCAGTCACACTGTGATGTTCTCCATATCAGTCACACTGTGGTGTTCTCCATATCAGTCACACTGTGGTGTTCTCCATATCAGTCATACTGTGGTGTTCTCCATATCAGTCACACTGTGGTGTTCTCCATATCAGACACACTGTGGTGTTCTCCATATCAGTCACACTGTGGTGTTCTCTATATCAGTCACACTGTGGTGTTCTCCATATCAGTCACACTGTGGTGTTCTCCATATCAGTCACACTGTGGTGTTCTCCATATCAGTCACACTGTGGTGTTCTCCATATCAGTCACACTGTGGTGTTCTCCATATCAGTCACACTGTGGTGTTCTCCATATCAGTCACACTGTGGTGTTCTCCATATCAGTCACACTGTGGTGTTCTCCATATCAGTCACACTGTGGTGTTCTCCATATCAGTCATACTGTGATGTTCACCATATCAGTCACACTGTGATGTTCTCCATATCAGTCATACTGTGATGTTCTCCATATCAGTCATACTGTGGTGTTCTCCATATCAGTCACACTGTGGTGTTCTCCATATCAGTCATACTGTGGTGTTCTCCATTTCAGTCACACTGTGGTGTTCTCCATGCAGCCTTGACACCCCCATATCAGTCATACTGTGATGTTCTCCATATCAGTCATACTGTGGTGTTCTCCATATCAGTCACACTGTGGTGTTCTCCATATCAGTCACACTGTGATGTTCTCCATATCAGTCACACTGTGGTGTTCTCCATATCAGTCACACTGTGATGTTCTCCATATCAGTCACACTGTGATGTTCTCCATATCAGTCACACTGTGGTGTTCTCCATATCAGTCATACTGTGGTGTTCTCCATATCAGTCACACTGTGGTGTTCTCCATATCAGTCACACTGTGGTGTTCTCCATATCAGTCACACTGTGGTGTTCTCCATATCAGTCACACTGTGGTGTTCTCCATATCAGTCACACTGTGGTGTTCTCCATATCAGTCATACTGTGGTGTTCTCCATATCAGTCACACTGTGGTGTTCTCCATATCAGTCACACTGTGGTGTTCTCCATATCAGTCACATTGTGGTGTTCTCCATATCAGTCACACTGTGGTGTTCTCCATATCAGTCACACTGTGGTGTTCTCCATATCAGTCATACTGTGGTGTTCTCCATATCAGTCACACTGTGGTGTTCTCCATATCAGTCACACTGTGGTGTTCTCCATATCAGTCACACTGTGGTGTTCTCCATATCAGTCACACTGTGGTGTTCTCCATATCAGTCACACTGTGGTGTTCTCCATATCAGTCACACTGTGGTGTTCTCCATATCAGTCACACTGTGGTGTTCTCCATATCAGTCACACTGTGGTGTTCTCCATATCAGTCACACTGTGGTGTTCTCTATATCAGTCACACTGTGGTGTTCTCCATATCAGTCACACTGTGGTGTTCTCCATATCAGACATACTGTGGTGTTCTCCATATCAGTCACACTGTGGTGTTCTCCATATCAGTCACACTGTGGTGTTCTCCATATCAGTCACACTGTGGTGTTCTCCATATCAGTCACACTGTGGTGTTCTCCATATCAGTCACACTGTGATGTTCTCCATATCAGTCATACTGTGGTGTTCTCCATATCAGTCACACTGTGGTGTTCTCCATATCAGTCACACTGTGGTGTTCTCCATATCAGTCACACTGTGGTGTTCTCCATATCAGTCACACTGTGGTGTTCTCCATATCAGTCATACTGTGGTGTTCTCCATATCAGTCACACTGTGATGTTCTCCATATCAGTCACACTGTGGTGTTCTCCATATCAGTCATACTGTGGTGTTCTCCATTTCAGTCACACTGTGGTGTTCTCCATGCAGCCTTGACACCCCCATATCAGTCATACTGTGATGTTCTCCATATCAGTCATACTGTGGTGTTCTCCATATCAGTCACACTGTGGTGTTCTCCATATCAGTCACACTGTGATGTTCTCCATATCAGTCACACTGTGGTGTTCTCCACATCAGTCACACTGTGATGTTCTCCATATCAGTCATACTGTGATGTTCTCCATATCAGTAATACTGTGGTGTTCTCCATATCAGTCACACTGTGGTGTTCTCCATATCAGTCACACTGTGATGTTCTCCATATCAGTCACACTGTGGTGTTCTCCATATCAGTCACACTGTGATGTTCTCCATATCAGTCACACTGTGATGTTCTCCATATCAGTCACACTGTGGTGTTCTCCATATCAGTCATACTGTGGTGTTCTCCATATCAGTCACACTGTGGTGTTCTCCATATCAGTCACACTGTGGTGTTCTCCATATCAGTCACACTGTGGTGTTCTCCATATCAGTCACACTGTGGTGTTCTCCATATCAGTCACACTGTGGTGTTCTCCATATCAGTCATACTGTGGTGTTCTCCATATCAGTCACACTGTGGTGTTCTCCATATCAGTCACACTGTGGTGTTCTCCATATCAGTCACACTGTGGTGTTCTCCATATCAGTCACACTGTGGTGTTCTCTATATCAGTCACACTGTGGTGTTCTCCATATCAGTCACACTGTGATGTTCTCCATATCAGTCATACTGTGGTGTTCTCCATATCAGTCACACTGTGGTGTTCTCTATATCAGTCATACTGTGGTGTTCTCCATATCAGTCACACTGTGGTGTTCTCCATATCAGTCATACTGTGGTGTTCTCCATATCAGTCACACTGTGGTGTTCTCTATATAAGTCATACTGTGGTGTTCTCCATATCAGTCACACTGTGGTGTTCTCCATATCAGTCACACTGTGGTGTTCTCCATATCAGTCACACTGTGGTGTTCTCCATATCAGTCACACTGTGGTGTTCTCCATATCAGACACACTGTGGTGTTCTCCATATCAGTCACACTGTGGTGTTCTCCATATCAGTCACACTGTGGTGTTCTCCATATCAGACACACTGTGGTGTTCTCCATATCAGTCACACTGTGGTGTTCTCCATATCAGTCACACTGTGGTGTTCTCCATATCAGTCACACTGTGGTGTTCTCCATATCAGTCACACTGTGGTGTTCTCCATATCAGTCACACTGTGGTGTTCTCCATATCAGTCACACTGTGATGTTCTCCATATCAGTCATACTGTGGTGTTCTCCATATCAGTCACACTGTGGTGTTCTCCATATCAGTCACACTGTGGTGTTCTCCATATCAGTCACACTGTGGTGTTCTCCATATCAGTCACACTGTGGTGTTCTCCATATCAGTCATACTGTGGTGTTCTCCATATCAGTCACACTGTGATGTTCTCCATATCAGTCATACTGTGATGTTCTCCATATCAGTCACACTGTGATGTTCTCCATATCAGTCATACTGTGATGTTCTCCATATCAGTCATACTGTGGTGTTCTCCATATCAGTCACACTGTGGTGTTCTCCATATCAGTCACACTGTGGTGTTCTCCATATCAGTCACACTGTGGTGTTCTCCATGCAGCCTTGACACCCCCATATCAGTCATACTGTGGTGTTCTCCATATCAGTCATACTGTGGTGTTCTCCATATCAGTCATACTGTGGTGTTCTCCATTTCAGTCACACTGTGGTGTTCTCCATGCAGCCTTGACACCCCCATATCAGTCATACTGTGATGTTCTCCATATCAGTCATACTGTGGTGTTCTCCATATCAGTCACACTGTGGTGTTCTCCATATCAGTCACACTGTGATGTTCTCCATATCAGTCACACTGTGGTGTTCTCCATATCAGTCACACTGTGATGTTCTCCATATCAGTCATACTGTGATGTTCTCCATATCAGTCATACTGTGGTGTTCTCCATATCAGTCACACTGTGGTGTTCTCCATATCAGTCACACTGTGATGTTCTCCATATCCGTCACACTGTGGTGTTCTCCATATCAGTCACACTGTGATGTTCTCCATATCAGTCACACTGTGATGTTCTCCATATCAGTCACACTGTGGTGTTCTCCATATCAGTCATACTGTGGTGTTCTCCATATCAGTCACACTGTGGTGTTCTCCATATCAGTCACACTGTGGTGTTCTCCATATCAGTCACACTGTGGTGTTCTCCATATCAGTCACACTGTGGTGTTCTCCATATCAGTCACACTGTGGTGTTCTCCATATCAGTCATACTGTGGTGTTCTCCATATCAGTCACACTGTGGTGTTCTCCATATCAGTCACACTGTGGTGTTCTCCATATCAGTCACACTGTGGTGTTCTCCATATCAGTCACACTGTGGTGTTCTCCATATCAGTCACACTGTGGTGTTCTCCATATCAGTCACACTGTGGTGTTCTCCATATCAGTCACACTGTGATGTTCTCCATATCAGTCACACTGTGGTGTTCTCTATATCAGTCACACTGTGGTGTTCTCCATATCAGTCACACTGTGGTGTTCTCCATATCAGACATACTGTGGTGTTCTCCATATCAGTCACACTGTGGTGTTCTCCATATCAGTCACACTGTGGTGTTCTCCATATCAGTCACACTGTAGTGTTCTCCATATCAGTCACACTGTGGTGTTCTCCATATCAGTCACACTGTGGTGTTCTCCATATCAGTCACACTGTGGTGTTCTCCATATCAGTCACACTGTGGTGTTCTCCATATCAGTCATACTGTGGTGTTCTCCATATCAGTCACACTGTGGTGTTCCCCATATCAGTCACACTGTGGTGTTCTCCATATCAGTCACACTGTGATGTTCTCCATATCAGTCACACTGTGGTGTTCTCCATATCAGTCATACTGTGGTGTTCTCCATATCAGTCACACTGTGGTGTTCCCCATATCAGTCACACTGTGGTGTTCTCCATATCAGTCACACTGTGATGTTCTCCATATCAGTCACACTGTGGTGTTCTCCATATCAGTCATACTGTGGTGTTCTCCATATCAGTCACACTGTGGTGTTCCCCATATCAGTCACACTGTGGTGTTCTCCATATCAGTCACACTGTGGTGTTCTCCATATCAGTCACACTGTGGTGTTCTCCATATCAGTCACACTGTGGTGTTCTCCATATCAGTCACACTGTGGTGTTCTCCATATCAGTCACACTGTGGTGTTCTCCATGCAGCCTTGACACCCCCATATCAGTCACACTGTGATGTTCTCCATATCAGTCACACTGTGGTGTTCTCCATATCAGTCATACTGTGGTGTTCTCTATATCAGTCACACTGTGGTGTTCTCCATATCAGTCACACTGTGGTGTTCTCCATATCAGTCATACTGTGATGTTCTCCATATCAGTCACACTGTGGTGTTCTCCATATCAGTCACACTGTGGTGTTCTCCATATCAGTCACACTGTGGTGTTCTCCATATCAGTCACACTGTGGTGTTCTCTATATCAGTCACACTGTGGTGTTCTCCATATCAGTCACACTGTGGTGTTCTCCATATCAGTCACACTGTGGTGTTCTCCATATCAGTCATACTGTGATGTTCTCCATATCAGTCACACTGTGGTGTTCTCCATATCAGTCACACTGTGGTGTTCTCCATATCAGTCACACTGTGGTGTTCTCCATATCAGTCACACTGTGGTGTTCTCTATATCAGTCACACTGTGGTGTTCTCCATATCAGTCACACTGTGGTGTTCTCCATATCAGTCACACTGTGGTGTTCTCCATATCAGTCATACTGTGATGTTCTCCCATATCAGTCACACTGTGGTGTTCTCCATATCAGTCACACTGTGGTGTTCTCCATATCAGTCACACTGTGGTGTTCTCCATATCAGTCACACTGTGGTGTTCTCTATATCATTCACACTGTGGTGTTCTCCATATCAGTCACACTGTGGTGTTCTCCATATCAGTCACACTGTGGTGTTCTCCTGGGTATAATTGGGATTCAGGGCCAATCTGTAAGGTTATGAAATGACGTTACTGCGACATGGAAGAGGTAAGGGAGATGACCACTACAGTTGGTCGTGATATTACCTTCAGATTACTTTGCGGGAAGGTAACGTCATGACATTACCACTAATTACATTTTAGTCATTTAGCAGACGCTCTTATCCAGAGCGACTTACAGTTAGTGAGTGCATACATTATTTTTTAATACTGGCCCCCCGTGGGAATCGAACCCACAACCCTGGCGTTGCAAACGCCATGCTCTACCAACTGAGCTACATCCCTGCCGGCCATTCCCTCCCCTACCCTGGACGACGCTGGGCCAAATTGTGCGCCGCCCCATGGGTCTCCCGGTCGCGCCCGGTTACAACAGAGCGACACGACCAATCCATTGTGTCGTGGTTGGTCGTGGTTACGAAACGTGTTTGCTGGGAGCCATTTCATTTCAGAAACCAGGCTTCCGTCCAACCCTTTTATGCCTGGAAAGTACGTCGGAAAAAAACCGCAAATTTTATCGGTAAACTTTCCAAATTTCAACAAAACATACGCTAGACAAGGTGGTAAAGTGTATTGTGCGAGATATGGCGGTGGATTGATATAATAACCCTTATATCAAAGTACATTTGGAGTCACGCAATGATTTGTGGTCCGCGTCCTCCCACTACGATTTGGGAAAGCGTGCAGTTTATTAGGCAGCGGTCAAATGAAATAAATTAACTTCGCAGGGTGGTTAAAGTGCACGGCGATGAGCTTGATGCTGCTTTCCAATAAATATCGAGGGGTATAATTCTGGTGACATGATCGATGCTTGGTTGCCGTTTGACAAATAATCTCGCTCTTTCGACCATAATAATAATCTCATGCAGGTTTTATCTGCGATCTGTTGGCTGGACTGCAAGTGTCAAGACCAGAGGGCGCACATTCGCTATCCAACGCAACAGGATTTGTGGCCAAAGCGCCAGTAAACCCATTTAACTTGTATATTTTAGTCGGTACATGGGGAATTTAACCGCAAAAGTTATTTTTATGTGCATGTCGTCATCACGCGTCACCCCTTTTATCAGCAACAAGTCAATTTGATGGAAACATCCGGTGGGAAAAACGCGCATATTGTTTTTATGCAGATTGTAGAATATTCGCTTGAAAGGTTTCCATCCAATTGGCGATAGATTCCAATTGAATATTCTCAAAACTGCATAAAAGAAATATGGGCATTTTTCACCAAACTGACTTGTAGATTAAAAAATAAATAAATCAGTGCGTGATGACTTAGTGCACACAAAATGTACATTTTAAAGTGACGTACCTAATCAATGTGTTTCCATTGCATTGTCAACTAACAGTGGTCACAAAAGCCGTTGCTTTAAATAGCCAGTGTGCCTAGTCCGCTTTTGGCATGTGGGCTCTGGCCGACAGCATGAGACGATGATAAAACCAGAATAATGTCACACGGCGGTCATCATGTTGTAGCGGTCTTTATAGGGACCACAGAAGAACCAAGCAATGAAGACCAACACCACGGCTTTTATGTAGCGCTGTAATGGTATTATGGAGAGACAGGACAGGAATACATCAGACAAGTTGTTCTCTCGGACTCATGAGAACAGGCGCTGCAGGTGCCGGTGGGTGTCGGTAGCACCCGGATGAAATAAAAACCGACGTTAATATCATGCAGCTACTGTAACTGCCTCCTTAACGATCAACAGGCAGCACTTTTATAGCAACAAATTAAAATATAAACCAAATTAAAAGTTCCTGGCGACCATAGCGATCTGATTCCCCCCCCTTCTGTCTGAACATTCCTGTTCTCGGGTTTGGGCCACTGACCCTTAGCCTGGATGTTCTGTTCTGCGTTGTGTACTCATTTGAAGTTTGATGGAATAACCATTTTTCACTCTTAGTCTCTCCCCGATATTTATTGGACAGGAGCGTCAAGCTCGTCAACATGCAATTTCACCATTTATTTCATATGTGTTCTAATAAACGGACTCGTTTCCCGAGTCATAGTGGGAGGACCACAACACATCGTGACTCCAACCCAGATAACAAAAAAAAGAACATCTCCCAGTTTGCCATTTTCCGCTGGCGCGATGCACAAGGTTATACAGTTATACCGCCAGCGGGCGAGTGGAGTTGGCCGTTCAAAACATGATTTGCAATTCCAAATGGTTGTTATATAAATACTGGCGTATATATATATATATTTTTTAAAGGTTCCCACCGCCAATTCTCACAATTTTTGCAGACACAAAAAGATCGCGCCACGGCAGTCTTTCTAGGAACCAGCCAGTAGTGGGATCAACACCATACATGAAGGCAGAGAACAGAAGGATTTCACCAGACATGTGAACTTTATTGGTTTTGTATTGGTCAGTGTCCACAACAGGAGCCACCCGCCCCACCCCTCCCAGAGAGAGGGGAACACCTTCACTCATTAGGAAAAAGGTCAAAACTGTCGTTTTTTATTTTATTTATTTGCATAACAAAAACAAACTGGACCGTGTATCTATAAGGCTGAAAGTACAAAAACAAGAAAGTTTTTAATATTGATCATTTACATATTAAGCTTTTTTCCCCCCCTTCAACACTATCACAACTAGAGCCCAGAGTTAGTGTCCCAAATACCACCCTATTCCTAGCTAATGCACTAGATCCCTCAAGGGCCCTGGTCAATGGCAGTGCAGTAGGTAGGGGGGGAGGGGTGGACAGCATCACCTCTATAGACGTCAATAAGGTGCTGGAACATGAACATTAGACTGGAACTAACAGGACGTCTGGAGTCACGACCATAAACACGGCTGCCGTCAGACACGGCACGGCATCGCGTTCTGTCCATCAGGCCCCCCAAAAAAATCAGGAGGCTCTCAAGACAAGACTGACAGCAGGAGAAGACATGCCAGTGGAGAGAGGTGGTCCGAAAGGAGCTCTGCAGCGCAACACGGCGACCAGAGTCTTAAATTGGAATGGGAAGGAGACAAGAGTCTGTACGGTGGGGTTTGGGAAGGAGACAGAGTCTGTGCGGTGGGGGTTTGGTTTAGAAGCATTTGCGGTGGACGATGGAGGGGCCAGACTCGTCGTACTCCTGCTTGCTGATCCACATCTGCTGGAAGGTGGAGAGAGAAGCCAGGATGGAGCCTCCGATCCACACAGAGTACTTACGCTCTGGAGGGGCGATGATCTGGAGGAGAGGAGAGAGAGAGAGACAGAGGAGAGAGAGACAGAGGAGAGAGAGAGAGAGAGACAGAGAGAGACAGAGAGACAGAGGAGAGAGAGAGGAGAGAGACAGAGGACAGAGAGACAGAGGGTTAGATTAACACGAGTACAGATGTTCAGACTGCAGTTGTAGCAATCGGACCGCAACAGGCCAACTGTTCTCCAGGTCAGTTAGTAACGCTGCTAACTACAGGAAGCAGACCAACACTAGTTCAGAGATAGTCACCTTGATCTTCATGGTGGAGGGGGCCAGAGAGGTGATCTCCTTCTGCATCCGGTCAGCGATGCCGGGGTACATGGTGGTTCCTCCAGAGAGCACCGTGTTGGCGTACAGGTCCTTACGGATGTCAACGTCGCACTTCATGATGGAGTTGAAGGTCGTCTCATGGATGCCGCAAGACTCCATACCTGGAGAGAGAGAGAGAGAGGAGACAACACGGCCGTCACGACGGGGCTCGCAAACACAAGCCGGCTGCCTGACAGGCCAGACTGACACGGACCAGCTGTTCCACAGGAGGTTGGTTGGTTAAGAGACTCACCGAGGAAGGAGGGCTGGAAGAGGGCCTCTGGGCAGCGGAACCTCTCGTTGCCGATGGTGATGACCTGCCCGTCGGGAAGCTCGTAGCTCTTCTCCAGAGAGGATGAGGAGGCGGCGGTGCCCATCTCCTGCTCGAAGTCCAGCGCCACGTAGCACAGCTTCTCCTTGATGTCGCGCACGATCTCCCTCTCGGCCGTGGTGGTGAAGCTGTAGCCTCGCTCCGTCAGGATCTTCATGAGGTAGTCCGTGAGGTCGCGGCCGGCCAGGTCCAGACGCAGGATGGCGTGGGGCAGAGCGTAGCCCTCGTAGATGGGCACCGTGTGGGTCACGCCGTCGCCAGAGTCCATGACGATACCGGTGGTACGGCCAGAGGCGTACAGGGAAAGCACGGCCTGGATGGCCACGTACATGGCGGGGGTGTTGAAGGTCTCAAACATGATCTGGAGAGGAGAGGAGAGTCACAGGGCTGGAGGAGTACAGGAGAGGAGGGGGGGGAGTCACGGGGCTGGAGGAGTAGAGGAGAGGGAGTCACGGGGCTGGAGGAGTACAGTAGAGGGGAGGGGAGTCACGGGGCTGGAGGAGTAGAGGAGAGGGGAGGGGGGGGAGTCACGGGGCTGGAGGAGTAGAGGAGAGGGAGTCACGGGGCTGGAGGAGTACAGTAGAGGGGAGGGAGTCACGGGGCTGGAGGAGTAGAGGAGAGGGGAGGGGGAGTCACGGGGCTGGAGGAGTAGAGGAGGGGAGTCGCGGGGCTGGAGGAGTACAGTAGAGGGGAGGGGAGTCACGGGGCTGGAGGAGTAGAGGAGAGGGGAGGGGGGAGTCACGGGCTGGAGGAGTAGAGGAGAGGGGAGTCACGGGGCTGGAGGAGTACAGTAGAGGGGAGGGAGTCACGGGGCTGGAGGAGTACAGGAGAGGGGAGGGAGGGAGTCACGGGGCTGGAGGAGTACAGTAGAGGAGAGGAGAGTCACGGGGCTGGAGGAGTAGAGGAGAGGGGAGTCACGGGGCTGGAGGAGTACAGGAGAGGGGAGGGGAGTCACGGGGCTGGAGGAGTACAGTAGAGGGGAGGGGAGTCACGGGGCTGGAGGAGTACAGGAGAGGGGAGGGAGGGGAGTCCGGGGCTGGAGGAGTACAGTAGAGGAGAGGAGAGTCACGGGGCTGGAGGAGTACAGTAGAGGAGAGGGGAGGGGAGTCACGGGGCTGGAGGAGTACAGGAGAGGAGAGGGGAGTCACGGGGCTGGAGGAGTACAGTAGAGGGGAGTCACAGGGCTGGAGGAGTACAGTAGAGGAGAGGAGAGGGGAGTCACGGGGCTGGAGGAGTACAGTAGAGGAGAGGAGAGGGGAGTCACAGGGCTGGAGGAGTACAGTAGAGGAGAGGAGAGGGAGTCACGGGGCTGGAGGAGTACAGTAGAGGAGAGGGGAGGGGAGTCACGGGGCTGGAGGAGTACAGTAGAGGAGAGGAGAGGGAGTCACAGGGCTGGAGGAGTACAGTAGAGGAGAGGAGAGGGGAGTCACGGGGCTGGAGGAGTAGAGGAGAGGAGAGGGGAGGGGAGTCACGGGGCTGGAGGAGTACAGTAGAGGAGAGGGGAGTCACGGGGCTGGAGGAGTACAGTAGAGGAGAGGGGAGGGAGTCACGGGGCTGGAGGAGTACAGGAGAGGGGAGGGAGTCACGGGGCTGGAGGAGTACAGGAGAGGAGAGGGAGGGGAGGGGAGTCACGGGGCTGGAGGAGTACAGTAGAGGAGAGGAGAGGGGAGTCACGGGGCTGGAGGAGTACAGTAGAGGAGAGGGGAGGGGCTGGAGGAGTACAGTAGAGTAGAGGAGAGGGGAGTCACGGGGCTGGAGGAGTACAGTAGAGGAGAGGGGAGGGGAGTCACGGGGCTGGAGGAGTACAGTAGAGGAGAGGAGAGTCACGGGGCTGGAGGAGTACAGTAGAGGAGAGGGGAGGGGAGTCACGGGGCTGGAGGAGTACAGTAGAGGAGAGGGGAGTCACGGGGCTGGAGGAGTACAGTAGAGGAGAGGGGAGGAGTCACGGGGCTGGAGGAGTAGAGGAGAGGAGAGGGGAGTCACGGGGCTGGAGGAGTACAGTAGAGGAGAGGAGAGGGGAGTCACGGGGCTGGAGGAGTACAGTAGAGGGGAGGGGAGTCACGGGGCTGGAGGAGTACAGTAGAGGAGAGGGGAGGGGAGGGGAGTCACAGGGGCTGGAGGAGTACAGTAGAGGAGAGGGGAGGGGAGTCACGGGGCTGGAGGAGTACAGTAGAGGAGAGGAGAGTCACGGGGCTGGAGGAGTAGAGGAGAGGAGAGTCACGGGGCTGGAGGAGTACAGTAGAGGAGAGGAGAGGGGAGTCACGGGGCTGGAGGAGTACAGTAGAGGAGAGGGGAGTCACGGGGCTGGAGGAGTACAGTAGAGGAGAGGGGGAGTCACGGGGCTGGAGGAGTCAGGAGAGGAGAGGGAGTCACGGGGCTGGAGGAGTACAGGAGAGGAGAGGGGAGTCACGGGGCTGGAGGAGTACAGTAGAGAGAGGGGAGTCACGGGGCTGGAGGAGTACAGTAGAGGAGAGGGGAGGGGAGTCACGGGGCTGGAGGAGTACAGTAGAGGAGAGGGGAGTCACGGGGCTGGAGGAGTACAGTAGAGGAGAGGGGAGTCACGGGGCTGGAGGAGTACAGGAGAGGAGAGGAGAGTCACGGGGCTGGAGGAGTAGAGGAGAGGGGAGTCACGGGGCTGGAGGAGTACAGGAGAGGGGAGGGGAGTCACGGGGCTGGAGGAGTAGAGGAGAGGGGAGTCACGGGGCTGGAGGAGTACAGTAGAGGGGAGGGAGTCACGGGGCTGGAGGAGTACAGGAGAGGGGAGGGGAGTCACGGGGCTGGAGGAGTACAGTAGAGGAGAGGAGAGGGGAGTCACGGGGCTGGAGGAGTACAGGAGAGGGGAGGGGAGTCACGGGGCTGGAGGAGTACAGTAGAGGGGAGGGGAGTCACGGGGCTGGAGGAGTACAGGAGAGGGGAGGGGAGGGGAGTCACGGGGCTGGAGGAGTACAGTAGAGGAGAGGAGAGTCACGGGGCTGGAGGAGTACAGTAGAGGAGAGGGGGGGAGTCACGGGGCTGGAGGAGTACAGGAGAGGAGAGGGGAGTCACGGGGCTGGAGGAGTACAGTAGAGGAGAGGGGAGGGGAGTCACAGGGCTGGAGGAGTACAGTAGAGGAGAGGGGAGTCACGGGGCTGGAGGAGTACAGGAGAGGAGAGGGGAGGGGAGTCACAGCTTGCAGTAGAACATGCTTTCCAGTGAGTCAGAGGGAAACAGTTGTTAGGGGAGAAACTCAGTGCAGAAAGTCATTCCTACATGATGTAATGTCAATATAAACCACTATAGTAGCTCATTCCCAGCAGTCCTATTGGGTTAGTCTAGATCATTCCAGTCCTGTCCTACGGGTTAGTCTAGATCATTCCAGTCCTGTCCTACGGGTTAGTCTAGATCATTCCAGTCCTGTCCTACGGGTTAGTCTAGATCATTCCAGTCCTGTCCTACGGGTTAGTCTAGATCATTCCAGTCCTGTCCTACGGGTTAGTCTAGATCATTCCAGTCCTGTTCTACGGGTTAGTCTAGATCATTCCAGTCCTGTCCTACGGGTTAGTCTAGATCATTCCAGTCCTGTCCTACGGGTTAGTCTAGATCATTCCAGTCCTGTCCTACGGGTTAGTCTAGATCATTCCAGTCCTGTCCTATTTGGGTTAGTCTAGATCATTCCAGTCCTGTCCTACGGGTTAGTCTAGATCATTCCAGTCCTGTCCTACGGGTTAGTCTAGATCATTCCAGTCCTGTCCTATGGGTTAGTCTAGATCATTCCAGTCCTGTCCTATTGGGTTAGTCTAGATCATTCCAGTCCTGTCCTACGGGTTAGTCTAGATCATTCCAGTCCTGTCCTACGGGTTAGTCTAGATCATTCCAGTCCTGTCCTATTGGGTTAGTCTAGATCATTCCAGTCCTGTCCTACGGGTTAGTCTAGATCATTCCAGTCCTGTCCTACGGGTTAGTCTAGATCATTCCAGTCCTGTCCTACGGGTTAGTCTAGATCATTCCAGTCCTGTCCTATTGGGTTAGTCTAGATCATTCCAGTCCTGTCCTATTGGGTTAGTCTAGATCATTCCTAGCGAGCAGCCAGCAGGGTGCAGAGAGGCAGAACACAGACCGACAGGAGACCTGCAGCTTCCAGAGAGGTGACAGATCAGCTGTAAGGACAGAGGGCCTGAAGGAGAGGAGAGGAGAGGAGAGGAGAGGGCAGATCAGCTGTGAGGACAGAGGGCCTGAAGGAGGGGGGAGAGGGGGAGAGGAGAGGGAGAGGAGAGGAGAGGAGAGGAGAAGAGAGGAGAGGAGAGGAGGGGGAGAGGAGAGGAGAGGAGAGGAGAGAGAGAGAGAGGAGAGGAGAGGAGAGGAGAGGAGAAGGAGAGGAGAGGAGAGGAGGGAGAGGAGAGGGAAAGAGAGGAGAAGAGGAGAGAGGAAGGAGAGGAGAGGGAGAGATCAGCTGTGAGGACAGAGGGCCTGAAGGAGAGGAGAGGAGAGGAGAGGAGAGGAGAGAGAGGAGAGGAGAAGAGAGGAGAGGAGAGGAGAGGAGAGGAGAGGAGAGGAGAGGAGAGGAGAGGAGAGGAGAGGAGAGGAGAGATCAGCTGTGAGGACAGAGGGCCTGAAGGAGAGGAGAGGAGAGGAGAGAGAGGAGAGGAGAGGGAGAGGAGAGGAGAGGAGAGGAGAGGGAGGGAGAGGAGAGGGAGAGAGGAGAGGAGAGGAGGGAGGGAGAGGGAGGAGAGGAGAGATCAGCTGGTGAGGACAGAGGGCCTGAAGGAGAGGAGAGGAGAGGAGAGGAGAGGAGAGAGGAGAGGAGAGAACTGACCAGTAAAAGGGGAAAGGTAGAGGTGGTGAGCGACGTACCTGGGTCATCTTCTCCCTGTTGGCTTTGGGGTTGAGGGGGGCCTCGGTGAGCAGGACGGGGTGCTCTTCCGGAGCCACTCTCAGCTCGTTGTAGAAGGTGTGATGCCAGATCTTCTCCATGTCGTCCCAGTTGGTGACGATGCCGTGCTCAATGGGGTACTTCAGGGTCAGGATACCCCTCTTGCTCTGGGCCTCGTCGCCCACGTAGCTGTCCTTCTGGCCCATCCCAACCATCACTCCCTTGGAGACAGATACACAGGGTCAGTTACAATGCTATGGCTAATCAAGATACACGGGGTCAGTTACAATGCTACGGCTAAATCAACAACATTACTGGTCGTAGATTAGTCGTAACAGGTCAGTTACAATGCTATGGCTAATCAACAACATTACTGGTCGTAGATTAGTCGTAACAGGTCAGTTCCAGTGACGTGGCATAGCAACACAGAACCTGTTAAATGATACATTGTAATCTTCTATAAATAATCATACTGGTGTACTACAACACATAGCAGTCAGATTGGCTCTAGTGAACATAACGCTAAGTCAAATGGCTCCAAACATAACGCTAAGTCAAATGGCTCCAAACATAACGCTAAGTCAAATGGCTCCAAACATAACGCTAAGTCAAATGGCTCCAAACATAACGCTAAGTCAAATGGCTCCAAACATAACGCTAAGTCAAATGGCTCCAAACATAACGCTAAGTCAAATGGCTCCAAACATAACGCTAAGTCAAATGGCTCCAAACATAACGCTAAGTCAAATGGCTCCAAACATAACGCTAAGTCAAATGGCTCCAAACATAACGCTAAGTCAAATGGCTCCAAACATTCAAGTTAAAATACCAGTGGAGTTCCAATGTAACAGGATCGCCATTCAGTATAGCGGATAGTTGTAAAGACGTCGGTTTGTTTCAGTAAATAGATGACAGACGAGTTTAGTCGTTACCTGATGTCTGGGGCGACCCACGATGGAGGGGAACACGGCCCGAGGAGCATCGTCTCCGGCGAACCCGGCCTTGCACATACCGGAGCCGTTATCAACGACCAGGGCGGCGATTTCGTCTTCCATTTCTGCACCGGGAAGAAGGAAAAAACACAGACATTAGACTACGTAGTCACCGGGGTGCGCTGCTTGCCTGTCACTATTGAGCCAGTGTACTATCAGTGAAGGGCCGCTAGGTGGCGCTGAGCAGCAACAGTCCAGCCCAATCAAAATTAGCTTTATCGTTAAAATTAAAATGAACAACAAAATTGCTTTCGGGGCTTAATTGAAGGTTGGGCATAAGGTTAGCAGGGTAGTTAAATTGTGGTAGAATACGGCGGAGTTGATGACTTAGTGGCTGTGGTAAGTAGTAGCGACCCAGACACCGCAGCCAGACAAAAGGCTGTGTGTTTCTGGCCGAGGCGTCGCCATATAAGGCAATAGTTGGAGCGGAGCACCCCCCTCCCCTCCCCTCCCTGACATGCGTTAGTCTATGACAGCCGCGCCACTCCCTAGGACCGGGATAAAAACACCCACAGACAATAACCCAGGCTAGATCAGTCCAAGTTCCACATCTATCCTTCAAAACATTTTGAAAAAAGGTGCGGCTTCCGGGCTATCAGATTCCACTAATGGCCATATATGGTTAGGCTTGTAAACTTAAGACTCGTGTGGAATGTTCCTTATTAAACCAGTGACATTGACCCCCAAAGCACTGACTCATCTGGTGAGCAAAATAGTCATAAAAATATTTGACAAGTTACTCAAGCCGTCATCATTACATAGGAAGTCATCTCACTCGGGTGTTGACAGCCTGCCTTTAAATGCTAGTGGAATTTGCCCGACGGTCTATAACCAGTGCACAGGGATCGTTAACTGTCAAACGGCATGTTGGAAGGCAAGGCAAGTATCGTTAGCATGACTGGCATCCACAGTTCAAATGACTAACGACTTCATATCGTTAGCATGACTGGCATCCACAGTTCAAATGACTAACGACTTCATATCGTTAGCATGACTGGCATCCACAGTTCAAATGTCTAACGACTTCATATCGTTAGCATGACTGGCATCCACAGTTCAAATGACTAACGACTTCATATCGTTAGCATGACTGGCATCCACAGTTCAAATGACTAACGCTTCATATCGTTAGCATGACTGGCATCCACAGTTCAAATGACTAACGACTTCATATCGTTAGCATGACTGGCATCCACAGTTCAAATGACTAACGACTTCATATCGTTAGCATGACTGGCATCCACAGTTCAAATGACTAACGACTTCATATCGTTAGCATGACTGGCATCCACAGTTCAAATGACTAACGACTTCATATCGTTAGCATGACTGGCATCCACAGTTCAAATGACTAACGACTTCATATCGTTACCATGACTGGCATCCACAGTTCAAATGACTAACGACTTCATATCGTTAGCATGACTGGCATCCACAGTTCAAAATGACTAACGACTTCATATCGTTACCATGACTGGCATCCACAGTTCAAATGACTAACGACTTCATATCGTTACCATGACTGGCATCCACAGTTCAAATGACTAACGACTTCATATCGTTAGCATGACTGGCATCCACAGTTCAAATGTCTAACGACTTCATATCGTTAGCATGACTGGCATCCACAGTTCAAATGACTAACGACTTCATATCGTTACCATGACTGGCATCCACAGTTCAAATGACTAACGACTTCATATCGTTAGCATGACTGGCATCCACAGTTCAAATGACTAACGACTTCATATCGTTAGCATGACTGGCATCCACAGTTCAAATGACTAACGACTTCATATCGTTAGCATGACTGGCATCCACAGTTCAAATGTCTAACGACTTCATATCGTTAGCATGACTGGCATCCACAGTTCAAATGACTAACGACTTCATATCGTTAGCATGACTGGCATCCACAGTTCAAATGACTAACGACTTCATATCGTTAGCATGACTGGCATCCACAGTTCAAATGACTAACGACTTCATATCGTTAGCATGACTGGCATCCACAGTTCAAATGACTAACGACTTCATTTAGCCTACCGGTCAACGATAAGACACACCCCGGTTGGCACACCCACCCAGAGATGCTGCTAACGTTAACTAGCTAGATGACATTGTCAGTTAGCTAGCCAGATGACTACATTTAAAAATGACCAGAATGCACATTTAAACCTGTGAAAGCTCTGGCCAACGATAGCTAACGTTAGTTAGCTGCCCAGAAAACACTGTACACCATTAACGTTATGGGCATTCTCTGAAACCGCACAAGTTGGCCAGATAACTAAACTTGACTAGCTAGCTACGTTTCCCTATTACGAATGAATAACACTTCGGCACAACAACAAAAAATGTAACAATTACCACGTCGACTTCAACAAACCACAATAGATTATTCCAGCTCTTACCTGTGTTTTAGTGGGGGGTAGTTATCGGCGTTAGGAGAAAGTCGCCGTTACGCTCCGGTTTTCGGTGCGGTGAGAAACGTAGTGATGAAGCGTTGCCAAGGCTCCGGGTTTTATATCCGCATTCGCCTCAGCCCCCCTGTCCATAAAAGGCAAACTTTCTGCAGGGCGGCTCCTGATTGGTCGAGGCGTATCCACTCGGCTTGTCGCATTGAGCCACACTGGCCTCTGCATTGACAGCACTGTCAGGGGCAATAAGGTGTAGGTCCCCCCTGGTGTAAGTTAAGTACTGTACACAATATAACATCCTATCTAAGATAAGCAGTTCATTGATTAGATAGGGTGTCGTCACATTCAATGATAGGGCGTAATCTGTATCGTCAATAGTCTCTGTCATGGTCACTGTGATTATTGTTAAACTAAAATAATAGTCAGTTAAAAGATATCAATGTGTAGATATCTAACGTAGAGGGATCTTCGTTTGAAATGCAGTAGACTAGCAGGTCTATATTGGCAACCTACTAATGATTCAACGTTACAGCTACAAGGTAACCATCGTCAGGACGGACGGTGATGGGGACAACGCAAGGCCCGGCTAAGATGTGAGGAATAGTGTTGGTGTTGTTTGAGTTTAAGTGTAATCTTTGCGGCGTAGACTGACATTCCAGAGCCCAGGTTCGTTAGGCCCACTGCCTGCTAGCCTGATAATTAGCTTAACTGTGTTATATCCAGAACTCACATCCCCCCCACCAGACTGAGACTACACACACATACAGAATACTAGTACTAGACAGGTCTCCCTAGAGAATGCCAGAGTAGCTGGCTAAGGCAACAAACAGATATTTGGACCATATTGATATCAAACAGACAGTGGGACTTTAACCAACCCTTTACATTTTAGTCATTTAGCAGACGCTCTTATCCAGAGCCACTTACAGTTAGTGAGTGCATACATACTTTTTTTATTTTTCATACTGGCCCCCCGTGGGAATCAAACCCACAACCCTGGCTCTACCAACTGAGCTACATCCCTGCCGGACAGAGTCAATGTGCGGGGGCACCGGCTAGTTGAGGTAGTTGAGGTAATATGTACATGTGGGTAGAGTTAAAGTGACTATGCATAAATAATTAACAGAGTAGCAGCAGCGTAAAAAGGATGGGGTGGGGGGGCAGTGCAAATAGTCCGGGTAGCCATGATTAGCTGTTCAGGAGTCTTATGGCTTGGGGGTAGAAGCTGTTGAGAAGTCTTTTGGACCTAGACTTGGCGCTCCGGTACCGCTTGCCGTGCGGTAGCAGAGAGAACAGTCTATGACTAGGGTGGCTGGGAGTCTTTGACAATTTTGAGGGGCCTTCCTCTGACACCGCCTGGTATAGAGGTCCTGGATGACAGGAATGTCACTGTGTGTGTGCTTGCTCTCTGGGCTATGCTCTCAAACCCAGCCCTGGTTGTCATGGTGATGTAGAGAGGTATGGATGATCCCTGAGGAACCTGTCTGTGTGACTCACCTGGGGTTCCGGGGTACAGTACAGTTAGCATGGCTCTATGTAGTCAGACAGGTATGGATGATCCCTGAGGAACCTGTCTGTGTGACTCACCTGGGGTTCCGGGGTACAGTACAGTTAGCATGGCTCTATGTAGTCAGACAGGTATGGATGATCCCTGAGGAAACCTGTCTGTGTGACTCACCTGGGGTTCGGGGTACAGTACAGTTAGCATGGCTCTATGTAGTCAGACAGGTATGGATGATCCCTGAGGAACCTGTCTGTGTGACTCACCTGGGGTTCCGGGGTACAGTACAGTTAGCATGGCTCTATGTAGTCAGACAGGTATGGATGATCCCCTGAGGAACCTGTCTGTGTGACTCACCTGGGGTTCCCGGGTACAGTACAGTTAGCATGGCTCTATGTAGTCAGACAGGTATGGATGATCCCGAGGAACCTGTCTGTGTGACTCACCTGGGGTTCCGGGTACAGTACAGTTAGCATGGCTCTATGTAGTCAGACGTAGGTATGGATGATCCCTGAGGAACCTGTCTGTGTGACTCACCTGGGGGTCTCGGGCGTACA